>NW_003207677.1:201234-205235 GCF_000006405.1 Perkinsus marinus ATCC 50983
TCCCATCCGAGTCTGATCGACAGCACAATATTTGGGGCGAAGGTACAGGCAGAGTATTTTATAAGGATTGAAAAAATTTCTTCAAAGGCGCAATACTAATTAAAAGTTTCTGTAAGCTCCGTGCGGAATGAAAAAACTTTGGTATATCTCGCTACTCTAATACTTATTGTAAACACGACGGGGAAAATGTGTAGATAATCGGAAAAGGTTCTCGATGATCCGAGTTCCATTGTGATACTCTGCGCTTGCACGGTCTGCGCACGCGTGCAGCATTCATAATTCACGAAGTCCGCACGCGTGAGCAGACCGCACGAAATTTAGGTCCTTTAGGACAAGAAGAAACTAAAATTCCGAAATGCACCTTCACCTCTTTGAAAAACTGGCCCGGATTTGAGGGAAACTTTCCAATCTTAGTCAAAACCCGCTTATAGAATACTCTAGGTAAAGGTGTGTTTTGACGCATCAACGTGGCGATTTCCTGTCGATTATCCGGCTCGTTCGTCTATAAAGTTCATGGGACGGGGTATTCCTTCCTTCGTAACGGGTGGTTCACGAACAAACGTTGTTGAAGTCACAGATAGTATTTTCGCCCGTGACGGTATAGTGTTCGCCATCGTCGATGGCGAAACCAACCACTTAGCCAACGGGAGCGTGTGTCAGTTTAAAGTCAAACGCCGTCGCCGGCTTGGTCAGACTTGATGCCGATATGCTAGCCATGATAGCTTGATGAGCTCTTGTTGCGTTCTTCAGTCAGCCCGAAACGCTGCCACAACGAACAGCAGGAGCAGATCAGACCATCTCATTCCCTCCTAGCAGGATCCACTCTTCACCGCGGGGCTGTGCCAACCGACCGAAACACTAGCACTGCCGCGGCGGACCACAAGTTTCATTTCCAGGACTCGAGAACTCAATGACCTAGCTGGTCCTCACTGCTCACACGTGCAGTCCTTCTTCGGCTCCTGACTCAGTAGTTGAGTGTCAGTAGTCGTCGTTCGCCATGGTCTTAGCCACGTATGCCATCCTTAGTCTTCTACAGAAGTTCGCGACGGTTGCGCATCGGCTCAGACTTATTGTCATCTGCCCTTAAGTACCACCAGCGTCCATGAATGAAGGACGTCGATGAGACCGATCTGGTCGAAGGCATTTTAGTAGGATATGCATGTCATCCCTCTCGGCACAATTAGTGCATTCTCTGTCTATGCTTGTCCTGTTTTCCCTTCCAGACATGTAGGTGTAGCCTCTCAAAATCTCAGTGCCCTGATAGCACTTGTAGAAAAAATCCACAGTTATCTGCGAGGACAACCTCCTGTACAATCTTCCGCTGACGTTCGCTGGTGAAGGCTGGCCGAAGCGATGCCGAAAAATGTTCTACCATTCGCATGACTACTTCCACGGCTCGTTCGAGTTTGCGGCAGAGTCTCCTGGATTGGTGACATGATCTACATACAGCCTGGGATGCGCTCCATCAATGTTGCCAATGGGAGCAACCAACCATTCCCCCCGGCATCGATGGGCTATCGATGCCAGGGGAGACATATGAGAGAAGACTGCGTCCCTGATGACTACGTCGTGATTGTTGTGTGCTCGATCAGTTGGTTCTTCACACTCCGACATCCACCTCACTTCGCGATTCATCAATCAGAATCGTTGTCATGATCTCGAGTCGAGATTCTCGACGGATGGCGTCGATGATTAGTTCATCTTTCAACATGATTAGTTCTGGAGCGTCACACTCACACTCGAGCATCACGCCCTGGGCGAGTAACGAGTACGAGCGAATGGAGCTGAGGGTGGCGTGATGGTGAAGCCTACGAACTGTGTAACACAATTGCTGATGAACATTATTTGTAGGAGTAGCTGAGGCTCAGCTGTTGAGCTTCGGACCCCTATTGGAGTTACTCAGAGGGAGAGTAAAGGGTAACGTGCGCAGGGCGACCCTGTTACTGCTCCTGCCCATTTGGCGCGATTGCGTCATGCAATCGCTCAGCAAACGTGCGTCGCAAGCAGACGTGCAAATTCCACGTGACATGAAATCTGCACATTACATTGTAATGGTCGCTCACATTAATTTACCCACCCAAATGTTGAACCCATTGTGCCACAAGCGTTTTGAATCACCTAGATAGTTGAACTACATTTGCCTCAGATTAAAAATTAATAACGCGACTTAGCGCACCTCTTTAAGAATATATTCAGATTTTGAATTATTGGCCAAGCGGATATCGTAAATGTGATTGATCATTTGACGCATATACACGGGAGCTACGCCTAGTACTCTTCTGCCCGCCATAAACGGTAGACTTCGGTCAGGCAGCGCGCACAGTCGGTAGTTGATGATGGCCAAATGAAGTCGATTTGAATATAGTTAACAATGGATGTAATGCTGCTGAAAAACCAGCTAACAGCAACAGACATATCTGTGAAAATCGTGCAATCACCCTGTGCATTGCACGTGCTAGCTATGTAGCTACTACGCTAGAATGTTGCAAGATCGCTACTCATAGCTTATGAGTCATAAAAGAGAGTAGATTCTTCGTAAGTATTCACGGTTCTGACGTATTCACTGTGCACTGGAAGTATACTCTCAGATCCAAGCTCTGCGTTATCTACAACCTGTAGACTTGAAGTACACTTGTAGACTATAAGTCGGGTTCTAAATACGAATTGTTGAACTTGCATGCATACTTTGACATGTGGAGAGATGATCATCAGCCAAAGCTTGCAGTTTACAGACGTACGAGATAGGATGATCAATTCCATTGGGAATGTAGGCCGTAGAAATTCTATTTACTCGATGATGGTAGAAGTGATTGATCCCACTGCGGCCAGTAGAACCACTTCTAATCGATCGGAACCGGCGGCTATCAGCCATTGGTCATTAGGCAAAGGTCGCAGTGAATAGTACCAAATTGATAGTATTCTGGCCCAGAATACATATCTGCCCAGAATTTCTGGGGCAGATATGCCATTCCGCGGCTGGTATGCATTGCCTGTTTCATCATGATAATGATTCAATCATTACCAGGTAATCCAAGTTGATCACTCCAGAGATGAGAGTTATGATAGCTCTACTGATGAATCACGATGGTACATTCAATGTACTACATTAACTGTATGAGTGTTTAGTTAGTTGGCATAGCGGCCCCGAGGAGTCGAGTATCATCCATTGGTATTATCAACTTTTGGTAATATCAACTTTTGGTATATCAACAGTTGATATTATCCCTACGTACAATCACAAAACGTGCTATCGCGGTCGATCAAGGTACCAAGTTGGCATCGCCAACGAGGGGTAGACTCACTTCATCGATCCCAAGCGTTTCTGCGGATCTCGATAATTCGATCATTTTCTCCATGTGACTCAACAATTCGTTATGACAACAACTATGAATGGTGTTAGTCTTGTTATCACTAATAACTGATGGCGATTTGGTATCTTCATTCTTTTATGATGGAAGTTCTGTAGAGTCTCGCCTAGTTCTGATGCGGAATGGTCAGGCCAACTCTGTATATTCGCAGAGAGCAGAGGATCCTCTGCTAATGCATATATACAGTAAGAACAGAGGCATGTCCCACTCAGCCATCGATGCTGTGTGATTAACTCGCTTCCTAGCAACAGGAAGTGTTACTCGTCGCTCGCATTCGCGAATAGCTGATCAAGCTTGGGCGGCGATATGATGATATGATCGACATCGAAGTATCTTTGTGTCCCATGTAGATAGGTTGCGTAGTACAAGCGTTTTCTTTGGGAAGCCGCGTAAGATGCACATAGAAGCGAGAAGATGGGGAGCATGAGGTGTTACTATAGTTCGAGAGTCTCACATATACTTCTACGCTGATAGTCAGGTAGGGCTGAGCGGATAGCTTCTACGGAGCGGAAGTGATGAAAGTAAGAAGCCTGGCAAGCTCGATAGAATAGTCTCACCTTTGCCCTGAGTGGGGTATCCTGAACGGAGTATCTTAGATGAATCATCTAAGGTAATATTCGCGTACAACTTGGT
>NW_003207677.1:205335-213534 GCF_000006405.1 Perkinsus marinus ATCC 50983
CGTCCTTGCCTGGGCACGAATTCAGATATAAGTAGAGCGACCTCGACGACGAGCAATTTATCGTTCTGCTGCTATAAGGCCTGAAAAGAGCAACGGTTTGAGCAACGGTTGATCGTCAACCAGAGGAAGCCGGAAAACCATTGAATGCTTAGCAATTTCCCAAAGCTGCTCGACGTACTCGATCCTTGTTGGACCTACAATGGTTGAGTAACACGTCGAAAAGCTCCAACGACTCTTCATGACAAGGAGCAGTTTCCAAACCACAAAGGGCTGGAGCAAAGACTGCACGTTTTATGTTAGTATCTTTAGAACCCAATAACGCCTTATGAGAGTCTCACAAGGTCTCATAATGAGACCTCAGGTCCTGAGGCTCAAGACCACAGCCATGCAACCTGTCTTCCGGGAGTTGCTGAAGCCCGATGTCTGCACGGTGCTACCAAATTCCTTTACGGGAAACTACTCAAGTAAACTACACCTTTTAAACATCTAGTTAGTCTTTCGAATCATCAATTTCGTCGGGTTGTTAGGGCGGACGCGCGAAGTTGGAGGTACGAATCCGAAACGGGAAGATCATATTCGCAATTAGAACTTTCAACTTCGTCATAGAACTTTCAAGTTCGTCCGAAGTCGATAGGAAGTACAAGTTCGTGTCAATCGAACTTTTAATTTCGACTTTCGAACCTTCGAGTTCGTCATAGAACTTTCAATTTCGTCGAGTACACCTTCAGACCTTCAATTTCGTCCCTTTAGAAAAATCGACTTCGTCGTTCGGAACTTCAATTTCGTGTTTGCGGGGCAATAAGGCCAGTACTCTCATGATGAGGCTTATGATTAGTGCTTGCGGTACACAACCGAAGTAGTACTGCTGTAGTGCTGTAGTACTACTACTACTAATCTTGTGATTCACAAGACTACACACCAGCCTCTCTTTTGCAAGGGGTGTTCAGGCTAATACTCAAGTTAAGAGTCTCTGATTACCATGGCCAGAAAGGTGATGAAGGGTGCAAGATGACAGTCCTGTCGTATTCCTATCTCTACGAGGAATAGGTCAGATATGCCCTCTCTAGTTTGCACTCGCGCAACAGTACGCCAGCTTCTTATCATCACCAGAATGAACTCAATATGATCATCTCTATTGGATGGTGTATGGCTCGCTGCCGAGAACCGACTTCTTAATCATACCAAAATTCAAGTGCTTCAGACTTGTTCGATGGACGCGGATGCTCCGCTTGTAATCCTCTGCTCATCTCTCTTTTTTGGAAACAGAAATATACACGTTTGACATCGTAGATTATACGTGTCACAAGTGAAACGTTCATCAACAGCCTTAGCCAGTCAAACAAATAAACAGAGCCCACAGAGAGACGGGCGGAACAATGGTACGTAGTATTGGCTATACTGCAGTATGAGGGTTGGGGAGTTCACCATCAGCCACGATGTCGCTGGAAGACTCTCCCGCTCTCTTGGAGAGAGCAGGGGCCGTATGCGGATCCTGATTCATGAATCTGAGTCCATGATTCAACTCACGCTCTGATCCTGATTCATGATTCAAGTCACACCTTGATTCGAGAGAACTGATTCAGATTCTTAGCTCAGGAGAAAGAGTCGAGATTTGTGAGTATGAGTACTTGAGACAGAGTCAGATTACGTAATCATGAGCAAGATCCTTGATCCTTGATTTTAATCAGCCGCTGAATCCGATTCCTGATCCTTAATCACGATTCAAGATTCAAATCTATACTCAATGGCTGATTCGGAGTTTTTGACACTGAGACAGAGTATTTCATCAATTCGAGATTAAATACTCAGAGTTGGGATTTTTACTCATGATTCGAGATTAAGTCTCAGGAGTCGAGATTCTTTTACTCAAACTCAAAGCGCTCAGATTCAGGATCGCAATCTCACCTTGAGCATGATCCGGGATCGAACTCATGATGCACAAGCTCACAGTTTAAAACGGGGATTAATCTTGATTCTGTACCGGGGGTCCGGACCCCCGGTACTAAACCCTGATGCTGATTCTCGACCTTGGTTCACGGCTTCAGCACACCGTGCGCTGCGCACGCCACGGTAGACCTTCTCGGCTCCTTGCGAGTATGTTCTTGGAATGACCGTACCGGGGGATAGAACCTCGGCTTCGACCAAGCGAAAGCATATCCCTAACCAGTTGAGCTGCGAGATTATACGATGCAAGACGGTGCAAGGAGGTTTAGCGCACATAATACAAACGGGCGCTTAATATGACCATTCCCGGGATTAGAACCTCAGCTTCTAGCATGTGAAAGTATCTCCTTAACCAGTTCAGCTACGAAACCACACGATACAAAACGGTGTATGGAGGTATAGCGCATGTAGTGCATGCAACCATACGGCGCCGCGCGCTGAGCTTCCGCTTAGAACGTCTGAGTCAAACCCAGAGTTGATTCCGAGTGAACATATTAAAAAGTTTGAATACGGATGTGTACAAGCGCCACAAAAGATCTTCTTCCGAAACTTTATCATTGCTGTAGCGTAACAGGAAATGTGCATGGATTCGGGGCGGATCTACCAGGTTCTACTCTTGTAGAGGGACGTTTTCTTCCTTTTTTGAAGTTGTCACTTTCGGTTCTGGGGCGTAGCGACTATGATCTTTGTTTTGTCAAAAATGTCTGATTCAAACTCTGATTCCCTGATCCTCGAAAATACTCAGATTCAATGGAATCACCCGAAGAATCACCCTCATGAGCAAGGAATATTGAGTAAGAGTATTAATCAGCCGAAAAATCAACTTTAGATTCTCGAATCAGCTCAGAGATCCACATATCCTCACGATGATCCTGATTTTTCGCTCCAGAGTAAAAAATCGGTGAATCAGGGGTTATTACTCACCTTCTGATTTTTGCATCTGAGTAAATACTCTGACTCACCTGTTGCATCAGGATCCGCATACGGCCCCAGCTTTCTATGGAGGGCTGTCTAAACAGATATGAAGTCGAACAGTTAGCGTGCGCCACCAAAAAAAGTCACGCCGCCGCCGTCAGTACTCATACTGGCGGGAGGTAGTGAATCTGAAGGCGAGTCGTCTGAGATGGAGGAGGCGAGGTAAGCTGCTTTGTCGCGGACTAAGCTCTTGCCCAAAAAGACAGCTGATCTGGTAGTATGGGTTGGCAGGAACAATGCAGTTCTATACAGGCCTCGGTGGGTGGAAGAGTTGGCTGGTGGTAAGGAGCTGAGGAGGAGGAGGATGAGGAGGAGCCGACTTCTGGAGGCGAGCGATCTGAGGATGATGAAGATGGGTTGGACTTCGCCCCGGGTAGAATCGACTTCAAAGACCCTCCTAGTGTGTCGAGGAAGCACAAGGATGGTTTATCCCGGACTGGGCGGCGACGACTTCCTGTAAATGAAGAGAGTCTATATCAGGCTGGCATACGAGGCTAGAGACCTGTCGGAGGCCGTCTGAAACTGGGTGGGGTGGGGGAGGGTTTATGATGTATGTAGAGACCAAAATGCAGCTGCTACTGTCGTACTTGAGCTATTTGATCTACTACTTTATGCCCGAGGCTAGAGGGGCTAGTGTGAGGTAGCATCCTTTTATTGGTAAAATTGCCTGAATTAAGGCTATGCTTGAACGCCTGAAATCGATAGAGAAGACAGTTGGGGATCAGGCCGATAAGGTTGTCAGTCAAGCGCAGACGGCTGAGCCCGATCCTGAGATGAGGGATTTCGGTGAGCTACTAGCTGGACTTTGCCGGGGCTGATGAGGAAGGGGAGGAGACTGAGGACAGTGAAGTGGTGGAAGAGGAGATGAAACCGGCTGCCAAGGTCTCGAAGGCTGACTTCGTGGAGCCCCTAGGGTCGACGTGAACGGAGGCTGAGCGGCCGGGGGCTCTGTGAGAGATGATGGGGAGGAGGATGCAACTGAATTGTTGAGGGCTAAGGCTGGGAGGAAGCAGAAGAAGTTGCGGGCAAGGGTGGCAGAAGGTAGTTGGTCGTATGTGGCTGGTTGGTGGGTAGTCTTCTGTTGTAGGTATGCTGGAGTGGAGTCGGTGAGCTTACACGCAGTAGCCGAGGTGGGGGACTTGGTCCACACACGAAGCAATCTGGCGGATACTCTCAATTCGGTAGGTAGTGTTGGTATAGGGTTGGTATGTTTCTCTTGCCGTACCAGGTGGGGGAGGTTGCCTCTGATCGTAAGAGCCGTGCGGGTAGGGATGATGATGTGAAGGTGCGACAGGGCATGTCTATGAAGGATATAAGGGCTGGTAGGGTGAAGCGAATAATGGGAAGGTAAGGAGAGTCTGAGGAATGTTAAAGGATGTCAGAGGAGTCGTTTAGGTCGAGAGGGCGACAGTGACAGGAGGGACCTTAGACGATGCGGAAGTGAGGGAGGCTGACTCGACGGCCAAGGCACAAGCGGTCATACCGGACGAAGAGGTAGTAGTGGTACTGGGGGTTGGCTTCATGCTTGCTTGGTCATGGCAATGGGTGGTCAATCGATGAAATGTTAGATGTGTTGTTGTTCGCAAGGAAAGTGTGGTCAGTTTGGCAATACTGTTGGACACGAATGGTGTTCAGATGGAAGTCTAAGACTTGCGGTCGACTAGCCATCAATAAGAGTGAGGACTTTACACACGTGCGGGAAAAGGAAGACCGGAACGCACGTGTTATGGACTAGAGGGCAGTCAAACGTCGTAAGGGGGCATTCAAAGGTCGTAAGGGGGCAGTCAAACGTCGTAAGGGGGCATTCAAAGGTCGTAAGGGGGCAGTCAAAGGTCGTAAGGGGGCAGTCAAAGGTCGTAAGGGGGCAGTCAAAGGTCGTAAGGGGGCAGTCAAACGTCGTAAGGGGGCAGTCAAACGTCGTAAGGGGGCAGTCAAACGTCGCAAGGGGGCAGTCAAACGTCGTAAGGGGGCAGTCAAACGTCGTAAGGGGGCAGTCTAGGATGGTGCATATAGTGGAGGAGCCACTGGTATTCGTATCAACGTCAAGGAGGGTGTCAAACTCGGCTAGAGTAGTGGCTTGGGAACAGTAGGCTGTTCATACGTCAATTGCATGTATACCAATACTGCGGTAAATGTCCTCTAACGTTTCTCTGTTAAGGAGGGGTTGAGTATATGGTAGCGGTGTTGAATCGTGTGAGTAGTAGTAGTAGGATATTGTTTTACCATGGTTGAGCTGCCCCCAGTCGGTGTACTCCTATGTGGAGGGGTATCGATGGATTCATCAGATCCGTCCTTGGCAGACATAGGAATCCCCAAGCCGCTTCTGCCAGTGGCGAACAAACCTCTGTATAGGTAGTGGTTAGATTTGAGCTCCGGTTCGGCCTTGTTGATGTGGATGGGTAGTTACGCAGTGCAGGCGCTGACGGCTAGCCCTTTGGTAAGCCGGGTGGTGCTGATAGGGTGGACAGAGCACGCCGATGCGTTACGGTCATCAGTGAGCGAGTATAAGGATCTGTTTAATGGAGTGGAGGTGTCAGTGGAAGGTGGGAGTGTGAGATGAACAACTCGACGTATAGTGTTTCTAGGGGTACCGGCCGAGGCTTCTGCTGCAGAGGCGTTGATGCTCGTGCTTGAACGACAGGCTGATCTTAAGGGGAAGTCTTTGCTGGTATGCGGCTGAGCTGTAGACCGCCTTTCTCTGGGGTATTGGGAGTTTCCCTTAGGTGGGCTATGGCGACTATATGGGCGCATGGCCGACTAGGAGTACTCAGTCAGCGGCGGAGGTGGAGGTCTCGATGGCCCGTAGGAAAGTTTGTTGTTGATGTTGTTTTGGTATAGCTTATTATTCCTGGCAGGGGTCAAGGATGTCCCTGAGGACTTCGTGTACACGGCGTATGGGACTGTGGAGAAGGTAGTGGTTGGGGGCATCGCTCGTTTGTATGGGAGGGGTCGGTTCAGACGATTGTGGTATTGAAGTCCGCTGAGGCAGTCGCTTTCGACGGCAGTCTGTCCCTGGGCTTGTCCAAGGTCTTTGCAGAGGGGGACGTGACACTGATGCGCAACCTTGTTGATAGCGGCTGTTATTACATGGGTGGCAATGCATTGGAGAGGCTGAGGGAGTTCATGGCTGATGACGATGAGGTTGACCGGAATCTGAGAGACGGCTTCGTACCGTGGATGGTCGACAAGGGCTATATGGTGATGCTTGGGGTAGCTCCTGGTTTTGAATGATGAGGTTCAGGTCCTGTTGAACGGTCCTTCTGAGTCTCCATCAGTGGACCCGTGTAAGAGCAGGGTTAAAGGGACTGAGAGCCTCCTACACTTCAACCAGCAGAAGTTGAAGCATGATCGTAGCACAGTGAAGGGCGTCCTGTATGGGTCCTCATCTACAGTGGAAGAGGGAACTGTTGTGAAAAATACGGTATTGGGAAATTCTGTGAGGATCGCTGGTGAGTTCGGTGATGAGGTCACTGTGAGTACTCACGACTTGTCAGATAAGTGCCGTGTGACGAAATCAGTGGTTATGGATGGTGTCGAGATTGATAGCGGATCTACAGTCCAGGAATGCGTGTTGGCTGAGGTATGGTATGTGTAAGTGGTAGTAGTAGGGAGTAGTTCATTTTAGGGATGCGAGATTGGAAGTAACGTGAAGTTGAGCAAGTGTATCGTGGCGAAGGGTGTTAAAGTGTTGAGGTCGGGAGAATACGAGGAGGAGGACTTTGATCACGACGTGTGTAGCTGAATAATCTGCTAAGTTTCCACGCCTTTTGCTTTGCGTATTGATGAATACCTGGTGTAGAAAGCGCTCGCCCTGGGATAGCAGGTATGGGTGTATCAACTAGGCTTCAGTGTTAGATGTCATTCACGGTTCTGAGGGAAGCGCTGCGATCGGTGGCGAATATTGACAGATTATTTATGGTACCGATGACAGCACAATACCCGCCATTGCTATCGATGAATCAGGGTGCTCATCCGAGTGGTAAAAGTAGAACAAAGCGTGGTAGAGTGAGGCGGCACAATTGAGATTTTGCCGCATGAGGTCGCCAGAGTTCAACCTTATTAGTTGCAGGGGTTGTAGGGTTATGGTGCTTTCTCATATTCGTAGTCGGCGAGTGAGGGATAGCGGTGTGGAGGCCGCATGCCTGTAATCACAATTTCGGTCATTGTAGGATATTCGGTTTACCAATACTCACGGTGTTGCTTCCTGCGGTCAATGGTGGTGGCGCGACAAGGGGCGTAGGAATCATTTCAGTTCACTATGGATGATGGCTCGAAGTGTAAGCCCTCGACAGCCGGAGCCCGACCGTCCTCTGATATTCCGGGTAAGCTCGGGAAGAGAAGGGGTAACGTACCTGTGTAGTAGGACTCATACCACTCCAATGAGAATTCTCGGTCAGGGGTAGTGGTCAGTGTTAGCCAGTTGCTAGAGTGAGAGTTTGAAATGACGAGTTGCTGATGGAAACCCATCGCGGAACACTCTCCGGTTCAGATGTATCGGAGGCCTCGTCTAATGCAGTGATTCTAGCTGTGATGAGGGAGAGGCTGGAGAAAAGTCTGAGGGACAAGGAGAAGATGCGACAGAGGATGGAGTTGTTGGAGGATGAGTTGGCTCTGTGCAAGGTGAGGAGGGATACACTTCTGTGACGACACTAGAGAGGCAGGTGAAGAAGCGGTCCTATAGAGCGGATGGTAAGCGTCTGAAGGCTGAAGTGGATACGCTGAGGGCGAGGGCGGCGTGCTTGGGTGAGGAGTCTTCTAGTAATGTGGAAGAGGTGCGGTATTGGCAGAAGACGGCAAAAGAAGCGAACAAGCACTTAACTGAGTAGATCTTTAATTCATGACTATACCATTGGGGTCTCTTTAGGATGAGTAAAAGCTACAGTCACGAGGTCCGACTCCTGCAGAAGGCAGTCGAGTGTGCCCGGGGTAGTAGTGGCGGCAAACAGCAGTTCAAACTGACCGAAACCGCTGACCTGGCCGAGAGACTGAGTAGAGCTGTCCTACAGAGAGATGAATATTTTCGGGAGAAGATACGCCTTGGGACCAAGGTGGGGACGTGTTCGTTACCCTTGGCTGATGAGCTCAGGAGTGGCCTCATGGGAGTTTATATACGAACTTGGGTGTGCAGAATTTTCATATAGTAACTGACACATGTATAACGCTGGTGGTTTGTAAACACCTGCACATAACTACTCGATTTGGGCAGGGCGGTTGGTGCAACTGCATCTCATCACAGGTACGGGAGTTTCGGCAGCAGGTGTCGGCCCTACAGAGAGACCG
>NW_003207677.1:213634-216022 GCF_000006405.1 Perkinsus marinus ATCC 50983
ATACAGCAACGGAGCAAAAACATGGGATCCATTACAGCGAGGGATATACCGAGTCTACATCCTTCACTATGATCCTGATAAAGATGTATTCATATCTAATAAAATAGTAGTATTGAATCAGCATGCGATCTGCCTCGGACCGTTGCTGGATTTGTTGAAATCGTAACGGGGGCGAGGGAAATCAGAATGAGTGGTGTAATACGAACATACTAATGCTAGGACAGCAATATGGTAGATAATGATTTCTACAGCGCGGACAAAATATAACGCAGAATAGAGCAATCATAAACAACAGGAAGGTAGTGTTATAGAAAACCATGGAGGTAATAGTCACACTGTGAAAAAATAGCAACGCCATCAACTGTAACGGGTGACAGGGAAAGTTGACAATGCAGCAACTACTATGGGATAAGAATACAATTCGTAGTACCCGACGTAGTTGTCACGAATAGCACGAAATAAAACTACGTATAATGCACATAGTAGCAATTCTACGATGCGGAAGCTGTAGTCGGAGGCATGGAGGCTGCTATTGTTGTAGAACGCTCTAGCGATAGTAGTGTCGAAGGAAGCTGCTATCGTTGTAGAACGCTCTAGTAATATTAGTATCGAAGGAAGCTGCTATTGTTGTAGAACGCTCTAGTAATAGTAGTATCGAAGGAAGCTGCTATTGTTGTAGAACGCTCTAGTAATAGTAGTATCGAAGGAAGCTGCTATTGTTGTAGAACACTCTAGTAATAGTAGTATCGAACCAATAAGCATTAGTGTGAATCGATCACATCATATTGTTGTCCATCTGTAATCCATCACAATCGACAACGGCATATAATACGCAAATAAAACGATAATAACGATTCAGCATGTTACAGGGGACGACTCTATCGAAGTAATATTACGGAGAATAACACAATTCGGGCGGGGTCTCGAATAGATATAAATGCGCTGCCACCAAACACCATATCCCAATAAGCGCCTCAACAGTTTAAAGTAAACTTGTGATACCTTCAAACGATAGGACAAAATGATTGCGCCTTTAGTACCAACAGAAAATCAACTTTGATATTTTATGTAAGTAAACCTTGACGGTTTCATCGGCGTAATACAGAGGAAAAATATGACCGATTCACATATCACTCGATAGAAGTGTCCAAGTTAGACACGTCCCAGAGAGGTGTGTACTCGTATAGGAGGAGACGGACCTTCATAACGCAGCAACTTCCCACTAGGACCCGCTGTAGGCTGATGATATCGACATTCTATTGGGGGCAGGGGCGGTGGGATCGGTGGTGGGGGACCTCGACAGCTCACGGGCGGCATAGGAGGCGGCGGCGGTGGGGGAGGAGGAGGAGGGCCCGCTGGGGCACATCTCGGCTTGGGGGGAGCACCAAGGATCACACCTCTATCGATGGGAGGACTATTCTTGGGAGATGGGGTTGCCATTAGCAAGGCAGCCTCGAGCCGCCGACGGCAGTGCAACGAGTTGTCGATACATGTCCTGGAGCCCGGGGGGTGCTCTACACTAACAGTACCACACTTGTACATAGAGCTATGATATAGCGACTTGGAGCACCCGACACTGGACGGAGCAACAACACTGTCACTATTCCTACTACCACTACTCGTCGAACAATCCTCATCTACGGACTTGTTGAGATTACCAAAAAGTGCGTCGATTATACGTACCGTGGCACTCTGGTCATACGTGAAATAGTCGAGTCCTGTCACAACAGACTTTCTAACCATCAACTTGGTGTCGTACAATCTTGGAAAATACTCAGCCACAAGTTCACAGAACTGTCTGGGGTGCTTTGGTAGGGGCTTTCCAGTGAGGACTTTAAGCAAGGACGCGGAAGCGATACCACCAGAGTTGACCAGCCAGACAACATCCTCAGATAAAACGATTCCACTGGCCATAAGGAACTCCCCAAAGACCTCGTGTTCAATGCCCCTATGCACGGCAGATGCGAAGTCAACTCCGGCACCCCCAACTTCAGCTGAACTGCCCAATACTTTAACCCTATCAGCAGCGTAGAGATCAGTGAGCAAGTTGAATTTGAAGTTTAGTTTCCAACAGCAACTTGCCGGGCCTAGATTTGGATGAGAAGCACAGTTCCCGTGGGTATCGGCAAAGGAGAAACATATTTGTACTATCTTGACAAGGTCTACGTTCGCCTTCATGAATTGGTAGTTGTACTCATTGGTACTGTCGAATGGACCTGAATTGCAAGAAATGTGGTATGAGTATATCCCTTTTAAAGGGACGTACTCATACCACAATTCTATAGAATATAAAGGGATCCTTTATATTCCAACCCTACGACTACTTTCCACGCCTATTTGAACAATAGTAAGTCCTTTCTGGACCGCGGGGCGTAATAAAATTAAAGA
>NW_003207677.1:216122-235037 GCF_000006405.1 Perkinsus marinus ATCC 50983
AGTCGGCGGCCCCTTACTATGAGGGGTGATACTCAGCAGCTCAGTGGCCGGCAGCAGCAGCAACCTACACACAGTGCTCTATTCGACTTCATATTTCTACCTATGAAACAACTAGCATGTACTACTATTCACTATCACTCATCATTGAGTCTCTCTCCTCTAGGTTGGCAGTTGGTCGCGGGGTGCCTTTGGATGGCAGCTTGTGCGTACGTAAACTGCATTTCCCAGGTAGGGGATATTCACGTGTTCTCCTGAGAGGCATCAGTGACGTTTAGATATATGTCGATAAATTTCAAAACGAGCACTACCACGGCCGAGTCCCTGAGCTTCTACCGGACCTGGGATTTTATTTCCTCCCGCATATTGAGATACCACACCTTGCCGACTTCTGGAATATCGCCATTGTGGTGGGAACTATGGTTCCGGTAATGGGGACAGACAAGGGGATATCATTCGTATAAAGGATATTCATTAACGTGACAGCAGTACTGATAATGACAGTACTTCTGAATAGCGACCTTTCACGGTTCACATCTCCAATCATTATCTTTTATAACTAAATAACTATATATCACTAAATATATTACTCTTATATCACTCTTATATTACTCTTATATCACTAAATATATTACTCTTATATCACTCTTATATTACTCTTATATCACTGAATTTATTACTCTTATATCGCTCTTATATTACTCTTATATCACTGAATTTATTACTCTTATATCACTCTTATATTACTCTTATATCACTGAATTTATTACTCTTATATCACTCTTATATTACTCTTATATCACTGAATTTATTACTCTTATATCACTGAATATATTACTCTTGTATCACTAAATATATTACTATTTATTTTACTAAGTATTTATCACTATATCTAACTATGACTATATACGATCATTGCTCATTATCACGATAGTATCGAGGCTCACGGAGGGGCTGAGCTAACTCTGTGCCACAACCTTGACGGGTCCAACAGGCAGTCAATGATTGAGTAGAAAGTAGTATAATTTTTCATTCTCCATTTATACTAGGACCTGTGAAATACCACTATTCATACTTGGAACGCCCCGCAAGAATCTCAATAAGATAAGAATGCAGTAATGGTCACTATTCAGGTCTTATTACTCCACCCGAAGCGACGGAAAGTGGTAAGAGGAGTCTCTATCCTACACCCCTTGAGCCCGTGTGTCGTCGCTGGTAGATACTCCGTTTCCTGGCGATCCAGGGCTCAGTATTTCTGTTACGGAGTGCAACTATTATTGTAACATTGCTCCCACCACCTTACCAACTATGTGTTAACGTTTCGAGTCCGGACGAGAACGTAAACCACTTGGTTCTTCGTCACTATGGACCCCATGCCCTTTAGGTCCTGCTAGAGGCCGTCAAGATTGTGCTGGGCATCCGTTTCACGTGTGGGGACATCCTTTTCTCGGGTAGTACCAGTAGGAGCATTGTGTCATTCGATTTTTACTATTACAGGGCACGCAGCTAACTTCACTTTGATGGCCCTTATATGGACTGAGTACGGCTATGGTTTCCTAGCAGTAGATGCAAGTACGTCTACTCAGTGTTAGTCGTTTACTAATGTTGTGTGAACAGCTGCCCGAGGGTATACAGCCCTAGAGGGTGGTAACCATGGCCAGATAGGTGGGCGCCATCGGGGAGGGGCCCTGTTGCATTTTGTATTCCGCCGGCTCTTGCCGGTACTCTGGTGGGCTGCTGCTATTCTGGGGTAGGTCTGGGCCCCAGGGGGTCGGCATGGATCTGCGCCCCTCTTGTTTTGTAGGTATTTTGTCATCGTAGCGACGCGTTTTCACTACACTGTAGATGTTTTAGTGGCCATCATTATAGTGACCAAACAGTGGGGGCTGTACCACATGTAAGGCTTAGCACTGAGAGTTTGCTGCTCACTTTAGCAGTCGTAGGTACATTCGAACGCCCCGGATCATGAGGCGACTGGGCTTCCTACGGTGGTATGAGCAGAAGCAGGACTTTGCTATGGTGTCGGCAAAGAAGTACTCAATCGTGTTGGTGCGTGGGGGCTAGTTTCGATATAGGACGCCGAGAGTATCGCCAGTGGGGGACCGAAGGATGTCGATTGAGATGGGAACAATACCGGAGCATCCTGATCTTGAGGCCTTAGAAGCCGGGACCCAGGGGGGTAGGTCGATACGGAATAGCCTTGTGGAAGCCACTGTTATAATGTTAGTAACGGAGGAGGACGAGGATGACGCGAGGAACAAGGCGGCTACTACGGCTCCACAGCTCTATGGAAGGATTCGATCAAGTAGGGAAGTATATGCTGTTGAGTGTGTACATGGTGTTCACCTTCAGCTCGGTTTGGCAGTGACTACACTGATATTGACGACACCTTCGTGATTGAGGATTCCGCCTCGGAGGTCCTCGTATGACGCTAGTATGACGTTTCTCTGTTGTTGAAGTCACAATGGTCGCCTTTTGATACCATTCCTCGCGTAACATTCAGTGAACGATTACTCGGTACAGTTTATTCAACGTCAGTCGTATTGAGTTGAAAGTCACCTTCTCATGTACATCCTCCCGGCACGTATCCTTACCACGAATACTCACGGACTTGTCTCTCGAGTATATTTGTTTTTATTGTTTATATTTGTCTCTCGGTTTTGTTGGGACTTCAACTGAAGGTGACATGTAAAGTGACATTGCCAGAGACGATAGTTGACCCTCTTGATGCATTGAAATTCAACAGGTGTTTCGAGATTGAGGTAGAGCTTGACAGTGGAGGACTTCGACGACGCTGACGTTAATCGGATGAGATTTAACAGCGGCTTCAATCGACATCCACGGAGCCTTGCCATGGCCGTTGGTGTGCGCAGATGCAGATGGAGGAAGCAGAAGTCGCTGACTTGCCAGCATCACATGTCCAAACTAATGTTCAGAGGGCTGTTGACGATGTTTATAGCACTGCTAGGTTGATGTTGTGTCTATGTGGAGTAGATGTCTGCAGTGTTTGAAACAACAGTTCAGCTGTGATGGGGTCTAGTCTGGTTTTAATGTTGGGGAATACTCGCTCAATCATGCTAGCAGGAAAATTGCAAGCAGTAGACCCACCAGGCGATAACAGCATCTTCCAAGATCGGCACTCTCGAGTAACGTATCGCGCTACTTCACAAAAGTGCTTATAGAAGCAATCCTCCGCGGCTCGGTCCAGTAGCTTCAACATACCTCTTCGGGGTGCCTCCTACTACTATCTTATCTATATATCTTATCTATACTACCTCTTATCTTATTATCTTACTGCTATCATTACCTCTTACTGTACTACTATCACTACCGACCAAACAGCATAGGTCTGTTCGGACAGGCCCCATCTAACTAGCGACAAAGTGAGCATTTATAACCATCACCAAACCGTAACGTCTTGATCAACACTATCGTCCACTAAGAGGATTATATACATCACATAAGTTTCAGCCCTATCCGCATTGGAGCTCTATACCGGATCCTGCACTACCGACGCTACTCGCCTTACGACCATCCAGCTCGACTTCACGAACAACAGCTGCACATATGCATCTTCACACCGTGAATGCGACAAAGTGTTATTGATATATCAGAGACTATCACAGATGCCTTTATCGATGACACTCTCATACCCGCCCTGTATATTCCCCTTATCTGAATTGACCACGTAACTCGACATTGTGGGTGAATGCGATGGGGAATGATAATAACTGGAGGAAGATTTAGGAGAGACTCTTTCCCATGAGCACCGCTCTAGGTGTGTATTAAATACGAATGGCTCACTACAACTCGCTATGCCTAGCTATAGTGGTTTATACCCTTCCAATGGACGGCGGTCACTTGGGGTGCTGTTTGGAGTGAGAGGGGAGGACGAGCATAATAAGGCAGAGTCATATAGAGTATATAATAGTATCGCTGGAATGCCACTGACTGATGAAGGAATAAACTGTCCTGACTACTCCTTCTTGGCCTTCTTGCTTCCTCCTCCTACTACATAACGACCCACGAAGAACTGTGCGAAAAGAATGAGGTAGGCCGTATACCTGAATGAATGAGAATCGATCATAAGGAGATTGACAGCAGTACATGAGGAATGCCGCAGAGAGGTCCTGAGTAGCACCATCACAACGAGGAACTGTCCTCAAGGCGTAGTAGTGAATGGCCACGACGAACATACCTGAAATCGGCATATTTCTATTCGGGGTCTTCAGGGGTACTCACCGATGAGCATCTGAGCTATCTGTAGAATGGTAACAGTTAGGCCCCACCTAGGCTTATGACCAACTGATGATAGGAAGTAGTAGAAGTACATAATAGAATGGACCATATAGTTCATAGTAGCAAAGAAGATACCGGTAGGCTGTTCATAGGCTCCTGCATGCCAACAGTAGAGTAATACAGTAGCATGATGGAACCAATGAAGGAAGTTAACGTTCCTCTTCCTCAACACCAAGAAGGCAGTATCAACAAGCTCAATGTACTTGCTGAAAATGAACAGACCGACCCAAATGCCCGTGGGGCCAGGCCCATACGAGGCACCAACGTTACGGCAGACGAAGTAGAGAGGACCATTCGTGAAAGTTCCATTGAGAAGATGAGGTAATGTACGTAACATACCAGTAAATGAGAAGACAGCGAGGAAGAGGTTCCACAGCGCTAGCGGTTTCTTCAATTTGAATGCCTGGCGATTCTTCATGACATGTTGGCCCGTAGGAACCGCGATCAGATATAATCCGATCACTACATAAGACAACCACCAATAATGGCGCATAAACATCGTCTAAACATCAAACCATATGCGTGAGATCTCCAATGGGAATTTACTTACCATCTTAGCAAGGGCCGTTTCGGAGTCCTCCCAGGCCGCTGGACCAATGTATGGTATAGTCCATTCGGGCAGGGCCTCAGTATATAACGGATCCGTAAAACCATAAGAAGTTTGATTGGTGACTTCTTCACGGGTCCACATCTGAGTCCAGACCTCAGGGGACCGGTCCATGATGTTATCAAACGGCAGTTCGATCATTATTGACAGATTAACAAGAGTAGTGAAGGAGCGCACTGAGCTAATGACGAATGGAGTAGTTCCTCCCTCCCAAGGGCTAAGGACCAAAACTGTAAACCCAACACTCTTGTGAATTGCTACTAACTATGCCTCGATTGGACAAGACAGAAGCATTGTATGTTATATAGTTTGTATTAGTAGTGGAAGTAGAAGTGGTAGTAGTAGTGATAGTTACAACATTATAGCAGTAGTAATATGCCCTGCAAATAACCACGACAGTTGATCAGCAGCAGTCCACAGCGACAACAACAATAAAGTGGTAATATCATCAAGGCATGGTAGAACGACACTTCCACCTAACCTATTCCTACCACACCAGTTGCCCGGAATACCAACAACAACAACTCCTCCTCCACCGTATAATTCACATACCTACTGGGCCCAACCAATAGGCGCTACCATCACTGCTGATCTATCAGTAGTAGTGACAGTAAACAAGTATTTGCAATAATAGGACGCTATCCGATGAAAAAACACCGAGTATCATCCCCTCAACTAGTTTGACTTTTTCGAAGCATTCACGGCATCCTTCTTAGGAGCCACATAACGTCCAACGAAGAACTGTACGAAGAGGAGCATATAAGCTGTATACCTATAATAGAGAGGTAAGTATCAACAACGACACTTACTATGACTTACATCAAGAAGGCGGCAACTAGATCCTCATAGGCACCGTCACAGTTGGTAACATGTGAGATAGAGTAGTAGTGCACGGCTACCACGAACATGCCTGAAAAAGGGAGGAGATATGAACAGTTGAAGTTGAACCACGTTGCCTACCAGCAAACATCTGTGAGATCTGTAGAATGGTAACAGTTAGTCCCCACCTAGGCTTATGACCAACTGATGATAGGAAGTAGTAGAAGTACATAATAGAATGGACCATATAGTTCATAGTAGCAAAGAAGATACCGGTAGGCTGTTCATAGGCACCTGCATGCCAACAGTAGAGCAATACAGTAGCATGATGGAACCAATGAAGGAAGTTAACATTCCTCTTCCTCAACACCAAGAAGGCAGTATCAACAAGCTCAACATATTTGCTGTACATAAACAGGCTTATCCACAAGCCAGCGGGTCCAGTGCCATACGAAGCACTAGCATTACGGCAAACGAAGTAGAGAGGGCCATTCTGCCAGGTACCAGCCAAGAGCAAGGGAACGGTCCTAGTGACACCAATAAAGGAGAAGACGGCAAGGAAGAGGTTCCACAAGGCAAGTGGCTTCTTCAAGTTGAACGCCTGACGATTCTTCATAATACGTTGACCAACTGGAATAGCGATCAGGTACAAGGCGACTACCACCCAAGAAACCCACCAGTACTCCCGCATAATTTGGGTCTGAAAAAATAACGAGTAACATCAACAGCTAGAGGTTGTTGTTGCCATTGTTACTGTAAACTTGGTGTATTCGGGTGACCAGTTATCCCAATCAGTCGGGTAAAGTATCTTCGTTAACCACGTGGGGGTAACATCCTGATAAGTGAGATCCTTGAAACCATGAGTGGACGAATCGGAGATCAATGGCTTGATCCAGATATCGTTCCAATGCTTGTCTCGATAATCCTGCATAAGGTTGTCGGCTGGGAAGTTCATTATTGAGAAAGGATAGTTGCCTATAGCAGAACGATGAGGAAAAAAGGAAACTAATACAACAATTTTATGGACCTCAAGGAGGAGTCTAACAGTAAGCTGATACCAAGCTTATTCTCGGTCACGAATATAGAACCTACTAGACTTGAAGACAGAGGGAGAGTTCACCGCTCACGAGGAGGGCACAACGAGAGACAGTTGACGAGACGTGACGTCGCCACTTCCCCCCACAAACGAGAATGCCCGCACCGAACGCTTGAAAGCTTACACCCTCTACGGCTAACGGGTCGAAGGGTCCTACCGACACGACACTAAGGCTCCGCGAGGGAGGAGAAGGAGGAGGCAGGGTCTTGTTCGGGAGAACGCTACCGCATTAAAGACTTTCATTGAAAGCTTAGGAGCGATAATTTCGTGGCGCGCGACAACCCAAGAACAGAACGTAGACTTGAACGTATAGGAAGCTATTCATAATGGTCGTTAACATGATGAGGCATCCTCGAGCGAGGGACTACGAGGACATGAGGAACACTAGCTAGGTAATCAAACACAGCTTAGAAACTCAATCGAACACAGACACAGCTTTCATGCAGAGGTCTCCGGTTCGAACCCCGGTCATGGCATTTTCGAGAGTCAAAATGGAATTCGCACCGGCCCAGCCTTCTTCAATACCATCACTGACTCGATATATTGTCTATTGACGAGATCTAGAAACGGCTCACACAGTTAACTGAAAATGGGTCCTCCGCGGGGTTGTCCTACATGACGTGGGTGAATCCAAGATCCTCAGAGACTCCCGCGATGGTCATCATGGCATTTGGCAAATTCTGTGTTCGTGGAGACTAGCAAGAAAACATCCTTGAGCCTCCTGTTTTTGGAGTAAGTTGCTGAGTATCACACTGATATCAACTCATGCTGATACTGGCACGTATGCGATAGTACACATGTCCCATAGGAAGCACGTCGCTTCATCTTACCCACTACATAACACAAGACAATGAGGGGGACGGAAAGAAGGTTCCACAATGACTTAAGAACTACACGAACACGAAGAGATATTAGTAAGAATTGGAGAATGGATATTCAAGTGCCGTAACTCTAACCCAGAGCCTCACCAAGCCTACCAAGACTGAACGATAGATCACCCACAGAGGTCTATAGGAGACTAAGCAACATTGAGAGTGTCCGTTGGCTCGAGAGGCAACATGGGGAACACTACTAAATATACTACATACAAGAAGGACAATACAAAAACTGTGTTCAGTTGACGATATCAGAGATCCATAAGCAAATAGGAAGTAAGAGTTCAGTCCGCAAAAATAACTATCAATTCAACGACTTCCGATGCTGACCTTCCACCACGAACAGATCTCGAACAGTAGGGCCAGAGTGTCGTCAGCAGAGCGAGAACTATAAGAAATGCGCGGCTCAACCCGGCAACACACTCAACGTTCCTCGAAGGACGGACAACGCACATCGGCTAGAACCTGGCCAGCGGCCCTTCGTAACTCCACGTCTATATTGGGGTCGTCACTGATGTACTCCGACCGGGCAAGAGGAGATGAACATACAGTAGATGGTTCTGGGCTAGGGTATAGTACCACAGAGGGGGGTGTCGGAGCAGGTAAGTCTAGGGACTCTAGAGGGTCTACGGACTCCAAATCGACACAGTTGTCATAGAACGCATGAGCCCCTCCTCCACCACCATCAGCAGCTCCGACTAGGTCTCTCTCCTCTTCCCTCTGTTTACCACGACATAGCTTAAAGATTAACCAGGTAATGAGGCAACCCGATATGGCGGCCAGCAGGACTCCGCAGACTATTCCTGCTATATCTCCTGGTCCGATCCTAGAATCAGGCGACTCGGCATTCGAACCAGCATCACCCTCGGTGGTTCCGTCGTTAGGCTGATGAACCCCTGAGAACAATCACTCACGGTTTTCCTTTCCTAGCTCACACCATACCTTCTGGAGGTCCTGAAGTTGGAAGGTCTGTAGTAGTTACCATTGGTGATGACATCCGTTCGGATGGTCCGCGAGGAGATTCAGGGGGCTGTGTCGTGGGATAGATGAAGCCACCATGATCTACGATGGAACAAGAATTCAACACTCAGCCCTTGTTCAATATTCCACACATTACCATTTGCAGCCACATCGTTACTGTAGGCGACAAGATGGTCAAATAGGGTATCATGGTCCCCTTCGGTAACGCAGTAGTTGAGATCCATCACTACCAACTGTCCTACATACTCCTCAAAAATACTGTTGTTGCCGAATAAGATGAGATCATAAGAACCCACTCCGAGGGCGTAGGGCGCATAAGTGAACACCTGAAGATCGAATATTTACAAAAGTAACTGCATACTAGGGAGATGACGGTCCGCAGCGATCCTAGACAGAGATGCTCAATAACTATGCTTCCGCACAATCACTGCTAAGTCCCCTTGCACTACCTTCACTACGATGCGACTATAAGCGTATTCGGCCATGAGATTATCAACTTGGGGAGGAGCACGGCGGCGCGCTTCAATGCCGGAAAGACCGAAATCAACCTCTTGCCCAAACCCCGACCTGACGATGATGGCAGTGAGAAAACTACCTCTGGCCAAGAACCTACATGACGCGGCGTCTGGTGTCATCTGTGGGATGGGCAATAAGGGTGGAGTCTATACCAGCCGGCACGGACAGTGAAATAGAACATGCCTCGGCCGTCGGACATACTATATGCTTGAAACCAGCTGACGGTTGGGCGATTTTGGACGTTGACCCATCTCCAAGGGAAGAGGGCGTTACTCTTGGACCAGAAGGACCACCCGATACCATATGGCTAGGCTGATTGGTAGCAGTAGATTCCCTTATCGAGCCGTTGACGGTAACAGGTGGGCTTTCAGGAGCGGCCTCAACCAGGGTCTGCTGTTTATGGTTTCTTTCAGCTACCACAGTCTTCTCCCATCTCGGCTTAGTCTCCGTGGTTACACTGGACGCAGACGGTTGATCACCAAGCCTTCGTTGTGGTACTGGATATGACAGCCTAGGACCTACACAGCGAGCAATTCTCCTTACGTAGCAAGAAGCTTCGTAAACAAAGTTCAACTATATTATATACGACTCTTAATCTACACCGAGCCGTACCACTAGCATCTAGTATGGCACAACGCGGTGGCTAAATATCGTGGATTACTCTCATAACACAACCTAGTACATTGCGTCCCTTAAAGGCTTATTTTGCCCTCGGCAGGATGAATTTCTCTGACCGAGGTTCTTCAAGATGGGACTATAGAATATACCTCAGTACAATCAGTTTCGACCAGACAAGCCGGCAATGCCGCATCGAGAAATGCCTCATAATACCACAAGACCACGACGTAAGACTGCGAATTTCATGACAATACCGCGAAGTAACGCCGCTTGAGAGGAATAACGGAGCTTAACTCTGCTATCGATGATTGGAATCCTGCTTGAGAGCAACTCCTATATGTATTAATAGTAATATAACACCAATATCGTTATTTTGTCGATAATATGATATATCATTAATCATATATTATATATCATATACTATTTTATCATATAATCTTATTAACTATATAATAATAATGGCTGGCCATCTCAGTACTCCCGATTTGATGTATTATACAATATCCGTCGTGAGATGGCATACGGACGATCGGGCGGGGTACGCCGGCTAGTTTGAGGCATATATTGAGATGGCATAGCTGCCCCGTTTAGGGAGATTGGTTCTACCCAGACATATCTTGGCGTGGCATAGCTGCCCCAACCGGAAGAATGGACTCAACACATGTATGTATTGACGTGGCATAGATGCCCCAACCGAAGGAATAGACTCAACACATGCATTTATTGACGTGGCATAGTTGCCCCAACCGGAGGAATGGACTCAACACATGCCTGTCTTGACGTGGTATAGATGCCCCACCCGAGAAAATGATTGCGCTAAGAGATATTTCGGGATGGCATAGCCGCCCCAAATATAGAAATCGTTCCGACTATAAGTGTCCAAATAAATATTGAACAAGTGTGGTATTCTAATATTACTCCCCTACCCGACTTATAATAACAGAGAAGCTACAACAGACGTGTCTTCTTCATCATTCACCTTCTGGGAGGGACCCATCGCAAAATGTCATGGAGACGGGTTATCTCAGCAGGGGATTTAACAGAATTTGTGATGGTTTTTTTACGACGAGAGTCATAACAAAACACCCTATCAATACCCAAATCCCAGTTATTACTAGAAGCAGCCATTACTCGGTCGACGATGACCCATAGGAATAACAGCAATGTTGAAGGGAGGGGGGCACTCCTACTTGAGTGAGACCCCATTCATAAGAAACAACCTGAAAAGAACACCACCTCTGAGCCAGACCGTAATGTCAAGGTAGTCTCACAAAACGAGGTTCATTTCTAGCCCCGCATATTTCAGCTATATGGTTAACATCAGGATCGAGAACAGACTCATTTTCCCCTTTCATATACGGGACAGTATACTAACCCCCTATAGAATCGTGGTCCAGCGCGATGCAGAGAAGACTTATCAATAAAACACTCTACATATGGGTGCGACAGAGTGAGCGTCTTTCCTGAAACTTCACGAACAAGTGGCGCAAGTCGTAAAGAGAGAGTATCAGAGGAGAGTGAACAGGCATTGAGCCTGGAAAAGGAACCGTACCGCACACTATATATTATGGAACGCTGGCTCGTGCGTGTATTTTGCATACCGCGATTATGCCGTTGTCTACTCTTTTAGTGTGGTCATCACAACTCTACTCCACTTGAGGGGCTTCACTCACTATCCGTAAAACTCAAGGAAGAGGCTTGTAATAACAAATCATGTTGTTTTGATCAAAATGAATATCGTTACTGATCACTGCCCAGCGTCGTATCTCTCACGTCACTCTGGCCCGGCATAATGGTGACTCTTCCAGGTGAGCTGTCACCAAGACGGAACCCTGAGAGATGCGTCATAGCTGATCATGAATGAGTAGATCTATTGGCTTCACCCTCTCCTGAGAAGGCTTGGAAACTCGTGGCTTGATTCCCAAACAGACTGCCTTCCATATTGCCGCGGTCGACCCTCGATACATCACCCCTTAGCCTATCCGGACTCACGTTATTGACCTTAGAAATGGCAGGATGTAGTCCATATAAGAGGCACCTCACATTAGTCGCTCCGGCTATATAGCTGTCTCTAAGCTCCTTAAGTAGGGTCCAGCCATAGTATACACTGGCCATATTAAGGACAGGATGCAGTATCGCTGCCAAATGGACATAGTTCATGATGAGAGGCGCCGCGCCAGCAAAGATAGGCCCATGACCATACGCGAACCGCTCGATAAGGCCGAGGAACTGAACAGTGAAGTATTGAATGCCCCAGTCTACGAGCCATTCTTCACTTGAATAGAACCGTTGATGAAACAGATAACGGTATAGCTGGGCAGCCAAGATACCCCCTGTGGCTGAGTAGAGTACCTACGTCCCACATTAGGGTTGACATTCGCACTGCAAACTCACATGCCGATGCCTGCCATCAACGTATTGACGAAACCTGTGACAAGATCACCCATCAGGAACTCCACTACACCTGAACGATAGAAATGAGCACCGGCCGCTGCTGAGTAAGAAGCTCACCGAGGGAGCCTTGTAGAACGCTGCTGATCAAGAGGCCCTTCATTGCTGATTTACCCGCATCCCTGTGTGAAGACAAGACCTCAGCTGTGAAGGCGTTCGAGAGGCTCACGTCAATGGGAATCCCATGCGGTCCACTTCAATCGTTAATGGTATGATTATTGGTATGCAGGCCACAGCCAGTGGGGCTGGAGTCGATACCATGGCCTGTAGGCTAACCACTGTCGTTGATAGGGGGCCTATCTACACACAAGGATAACCCATAAGGGTTATACAGAAAACCACACAATAATCAGAACAGTTGGCAAACTCGAATATCGAATGACTCATACCTTAAATTCAACTCCTTGTATCACATGGGAGTTTACATTTCCCATTGGGAAATTCCCAATAGCGCAGTAACCCGACTCACCATACACCCTCCCCCCCATAAGTAGTATTACCAGTTGTATGATTCTATCATTGAGCTTAACTGAAAGTAAGCTGCCATTGCGTCCTCCTCTCTGCCTCCGGCCCCGCTCCTCCCTCGATGGCCCCAGCCAGAAAAGACAGGCCTGATGCTGCGAGTCAGAAGTGACGGTGACACTGCGCGGTGTCACACCTTGCTCTGCCTCCTCCTTATCTTGGGCACATTACTATACCCAAATATAAAGTCTATCCCGACGCTACCATTCGAAGGGCCCATCACTGCCGTTTGCGATGACGATGACATCAACGGCACTAAACAGCTGCAGAATACGAATGCCCCCCCGCACTATAACAAATTAATGATGTCGTCAAATGCCACTTGATTATATTCCTCCCATTGTGAAGGCGCCCCTCTATCGGGCAGATAGCAGACAGTAGGGGAATATACTCCAGAATGGGCTGCTTTACTGAACGGCCAGGACTTGGCATTGTTCACTCATATTTTGAAAATTATGTTATCATTTTGCCGTATTTTCTATGCTGTTGTATTGTTCACTTGTTTGAAACAAGCTGTTTCCCATAATTCCACACAAGCATGCCCAAGTCAGTCGTGAAAATACTATTATGCGCTAACGAGAAGATATACCATACACACAGTTTATTAACTGTAGAGTTTCTACAGTAGAAACTGAACACAACAGGTCGTCATACAGCCAGAGGACAAATTCACTAGCACGAACCATTCAACGGTACCATGAGCTACTTCTGTTGGCTCTTCCCCTCGCTGTTAACGTCGATCCTTCTTGTCAACTCTTCAGGTAGGACACAGAAAAGGTGCGCCTACTAAAATCTGTGTAGGCTATGAATCAGCGCTACAGAGAACTAACGATAATATTAATACTAGCCGTGTAGTATTAATACATTGACGAGGCAGACACCCCAAAGAGAAGGCGCTATTAAAAGTACAAGGCATGAGTGGATACAGCCAGCAGTAGCCAACAACGACAGACGGAGAGATAATGTCAAACTCGACTCAGGAAGCCTCTCAGTATGAGCACCCTCGTGACGGTAGCAGCCATTAGGCCGTAGCCTATATAATAAAATAGATGCAAAGCACGTCGCTCATCGCACTCCCACCCACTTGTCGAACTCGACAGTCCCGCCCTTGGGCCATGAAATGATCCGTGATACCGCGAGGTCCCGATGGAGAGTGGAGCCATGATTTCTGCCATCAGCAGATCCACAATTATCCAACTCACCAAGGGACCTGCCTCACCCAACAAGGGATCCGGATCATCCATGGCATGATGGGGGCACAGTAACACACTACCGCTGAGATGAGGAATTCCTGAACGATCTAGATCCGCTTCTACTGTCTGCTAACACAAGAGAGCTGTTGGGCTGAATCAGCCCACCTTCTACTGCTATCAGATAGCTCTGCCATCAAATCAAGTATATACGGCGCAACCATGCCCGTGCTGGATCAGGCATCGTCTGCAGCTGCTGGCCCCTTCTGAGCCAATGATTCACGGCACTGCTCGAAGTTGACACCATCTACGGCCAGCCCTCGCTCTCCGTCTCTTCGGAATGTGGGAAGTTCCAGCACCGGTGAGTCGGACCGTATCCGCAAACTCCCATCTCGCACCTGCCGCAGCTGTTCGTTCGCCTGCAGGCCGACCCGGCAAAAGTTGAGCTCATCACAAGAAGTGCTTCTTTGATGTATATGTTGACGCACGACGAGTCTTTAGACCACCGTCCAAACGCTCTGATTTGGCTGCCTTCGAAATCAGCTCTTGTCAGCATGTGGCACCCACCCCGTCGCAGACTGTGCAAGCAGAAAACGGTCGGCCCACAAATCCCTGCCATCTCCAAGTTTCTTCGGAACCACTCTCGTAAAGTTGATTTCCGCAGAGGTTGGCCTAGAGCATCGATTAGAGGCTGATCTTCCACAGACCCCTACTCTGTGCGCCTCATATCCAGCAGTATTCGAGCTACTCCTCTCGGGCAAAACTCACAGTCGATTTCTCCCGATATCCTGTACACATGTACCACCAACTCCCTAGATATCAGTCCCACTCTTTTGTTTCCCTCGTCCACTGCGACGTCTGACAGTTTGAGATCACACATCACGCTCCCTCAACAGGAACCAGCTCCTGTGGATGTAGCTAGCCGCTCTGCGTTTCCCCTGTGGGCTGTGGGGATTGGGCAGCACTGCTCTCAGCTCTGTCGGGCTTACCGGCCTAACTCGCCAGGGAGTCCCCAGCCCTCCCTTGGGTGCCCGTTTCTCTCTCTTTGGACAGGCTCTCTACAGGCTCCGAGCAGCGAGCTCTGGGAACAAGCCTCCGCGTCTCCAGTGACTCGTAAGTAATGAGAAATGGCAACAAACCATGCTCTTCACACACTTCGATCCACAATTTTACCCTCGAGTCGTTCGATCGACGTGTTGATGTCGCAAACATGCTCGCCCGCAGCTTCTGCCTCGCCTGCCGACGTCCTTCGACATTTCCCGGCCGCAACAGTCGCCTCACTCTCATGATGCTGCCCCGGCTGGTGTTTAGAGGGCTGCCGCGGCGTTCTGGCATGTAACGAATAACAACTCTCCACCAGACTCCCGGATTAGTCGCCGGAGTCCGTATACACAATTGCCACCGAGGCCCAAATGTAGCCATTGGGGGATACGGACGAGAAACGCCTCAGGCATAGTCTAGCTCCAGCTTACCCCATCGTGGGCAGCCAGTGGCTGCCAGCCACTGCTACGAAGGTGCGAACCGCGGTCACGTCGCGACCGCGAGTGCCGATCTATCAACCAGATCAAAAGGCAATCGCCTGCACCACCGCAAGTCCTCTACAGCCAACACACACTCCCCCCAAAGGGACAAATAGCAACACGTGGTCGCGGTGCTACCCTAATATGAATGACTTTGATGCACTAAAGTCTTTAGTCTAAAGATTCGACTCTGATGTCAGAGTTTGAATGAGTCCCATCGTGGACGAGCCACCATCTCAGCTACGCGTGGTCACAGCGTGACCCAGAGCTGGCAAACCGATGTATAACACGTTGTATATAGTCTGGCTCCAGCGCGTCCCAACATGGACAAGCCACTGCCCTCAAACAGCTACGCATGGTCACAGCGCGACCAAGAGCTAGGCGAACAGATGTATAATGTACATTGTATACAGTCCGGCTCCGACGAGTCCCATCATGGACAAGCCACTGCCCTCGAACAGCTACGCATGGTCACAGCGCGACCGAGAGCTAGGCGAACAGATGTATAATGTACATTGTATACAGTCCGGTTCCGACGAGTCCCATCATGGACAAGCCACTGCCCTCGAACAGCTACGCATGGTCACAGCGCGACCGAGAGCTAGGCGAAGTGATGCACACAGCCCGCTTCGACAAGAACCATCGTGGACGAGCCACTGTCCCCGAACAGCTACGCACGGTCACAGCGCGACCCAGAACTGAGTTGCAAACTGAGCAATTGAGCTACCTCTAGCAAATCGACTCGGAAACATTGAGCGAATCAACCACCGGCTCTTCCGCACACAGCTAGGCCATCGTGCCGGGCAATAGGGGTTGGAACGGCCTCTGACCAAAACTTCTCGTCTCGCAGCGGGCAGAGAACCATTTTACGGTCGAGTGCAGCTATCAGCGCGACCTTTACGGCGAGCCGGTTCATAATCTTTGTCGATGACCATTGTCTCATCATAACACTGGCCTCCAAGGAAATCCGTCTCGAAGACCATTCGGCTGCAGTCGGCGAGTCACGAAACCCACAGCTTCAGGGCGACGGTGATGGCCAGAAGCTCGAAACATGACTGAGTACTGCAGGATCCACGTTCAACCCCAAGAGTCGCCACGTCGTTGTCCCAAATGAGATCGGCAAAGTAAGAGATTGGAGTTACTTTCGCATGGGGAGGCCCCCTTAGAATACCGCCTATTCCCGGAGGAGACGCGTCAACGATGATACACGCCCTCGGAGGATTTCTATAGGACAGACGATGCACTCTGGTTAGACAGTGTGACTCAGAAGCTCGAAAGCCGTCCAACAGTGCCAAACATAGGAACAACCATAACCCCCAAAGCGAGTCACTCCGTTCGCCAACGACACGAATGACTTCTGGGTCGCCTGTGCATGAGCCGAAATGCGCCATAGCGGTTCTAGGATTCCTAGGCTAGGAATGCAAATAAATAGAGGACCACATTCCCAGCCAACGCTGCCTTCCCGCAAAATGTCCTCAGGAATCTACTCGACGACCTCAACCATTTTCCAACATTTCTGTAGCCAGCTTGCCCCTCGCCGAAGTTTTATCGGCCGGTACAGTCTGTACCGTGCAGGCACCAGGATTTCATTCTAGTCGAAGACGGAACGAGAAAAAAAAATACAATGATCCAAGTGGACCAACAACTACACAGGACTCATATCGCCTCGGAATCGCTACCCTTCAATCCATCGCAACATCACTTAGGGAACAATCGTACATCTCGGGCGCGCGCTCTTAGCTCGTGATTTGCACTTCCTAGCACTTCGTGCCCTCCAATACACTCGACGGAGACGACTCCTTGTGCCTGACTGTGGTTTATACGCTATAATCCGTGGCCTCCGCGCAGCAGCAGTACGTATGGAACTTCCAAGTCACGTTTTTTTCGCAGGTTCGATCCCCGGTTGCTCCATTTTTTCTATCTCCTCGCGCTACATACTAACTACAGAACAGATGTAAACCCGTAGTGAGGTAGACCCTACCGACTACTGATCCATGCAGCTGCCCCCTGCCACAGGATGCGCAACTGCACTTGTCGCAAATTCCTCTTACATGGAGGCCCTTCCTGATTGGCATTACCGTAAAATAGTCAACTTTTATCCGCCATCTTCTATGGCTCGCTTCCCGTCCCCCGCAGTCGTCGAGGAGGAGGATGTTGAGTTAAAGAAAAAGAAGAAGAAGAAACACTCCAAAAGTAAGAAGAAGTGCCTCCCCTCCCCTACTCTATTGCTATCTCTTTCAGAGCGCAAGGCCGAAGAGATCGAACCCGCGCCTATCGAGGGTAATAACGTTAATCCAACTACTGTGTTGTCGTCCATCTCGCGCTGACCTGTTCGCGATGAACTGTGGTGAAAGGTGTCTTGTGTGTAGGTGAGGAGGAGGAGGAACTTGTCGAGTCCTTGGAGCCTGTCAAAAAGAAGAAGAATAAACATTCAAAAAGTAGTACGGGGTTCTCATCCATCGTTTTTACAGTTGCTTTATTATTCAGAGAGGAAGACGGATGAGCCTGAGGAAGAGGTAGAGGCTGTTGAAGGTGATTAGGAATTGGATTTTGCGTAATCGTGATGCGATTTATTTCTCAGAGGTCACAATTGAGAAGAAGACCAAAAAGAAGCATTCTAAGAGTAGCTTGGGAAACGATTCGGGATTAATCTCTTCGTGATGGTCTCTATGTGCCACTGGGGGATGCTGCGTGTGCTCTTTCTTCAGAGAATCGCCACCAGCAAGAGGATGCCGAGGAGGCTGTTGCTGCCGGTAGTGTAGGGCGTATAGGTGGACCGGGGGAGAGTCTTTCTCTTGCAGTTCCTGTAGAGGACTCGGCTGAACCTGAGAAGAAGAAAAAGAAGAAACATTCTAAGAGTAGTGTAGTGGCCAGAGAGCGATGATGGACTTATTGAGTTTTTAGAGCATGAGGTTGTCGAGGAGGAGGAGGAAGCCGTTGAGGTTGAGGAGGAGATGCCTAAGAAGAAAAAGCACTCGAAGAGTACTATGAGTAGACATTACGGCTTCGTTGGGTTCATTTTCGCCTCGATCAGAGCATCTCAAGAATGTCGAGGAAGAGAAGGAGGAGAAGGCTGTTGAGGAAGAGGAGGCACCCAAAAAGAAGAAGCACTCCAAGAGTATTAACGATAAGATAGCGGGGAGGAGCATGCTGGTATGTGTCTGTTTTTAGAGCATCGCAAGGCTTTAGGGGAGGAAGAGGAGGAAGCTGCAGCTCCAAAGGAGAAAAAGGAGAAGCACTCCAAGAGTAATGTTCCTGTTTGCTCATTGGTGGCTGTTAATCCTTGTTCGCTTGTCTTTAGGGAAGGCACAACCTGTTGGGGAAGAGGAGGCGGAGGAGGTTGTGGTAGCCAAGAAGCCCTCCAAGAGTAAGGTGGATCTCGTGGCTCTTTACTGTGTACTGTGGTGCTGTCAGAATCGAAGAA
>NW_003207677.1:235137-237313 GCF_000006405.1 Perkinsus marinus ATCC 50983
TGTAGTCGATTCAATTCAAACTTTTAATTAACGAGCTACATCTACATCTGCGTGTCGCGTATCACTCATCATTACAAATCATGTACAAGAATTCATTATCAGGAAGCAGCTCACTGATGGCAGAGTTACGTGCAAGCAAGACGTGGCAACAATTGAGATTAGACAAGTCGCTGTCGGAGAGGTAAAGGCATCGTAGACCTGCTGGATTGGTATATTAGAACCCGCTGGGGGAAAGGTAGTAGATGGTCCGCAAAATCAGTAGATTTACAGCAAAAGGAGCAGCAATGGCAACGCTTGAGCGAAAGCAGAATGAGCATCCGGCAGCGCAACTCCCTTGATGAGACATCACAAAACAGCGGGAAAAAAGGAGAGGAAGTGGGATCAAAGTATTGCAGCACTTGACATGTCATGTCGGACTTGATCAATGTCAACGTACAAGAAAAACATTGTTGTCTCGGGAAAGGTGTTGAAAGGATCTTGTAGATAGCTGACGTAGCACCATCACCATGGGAGATGACTTGTATTCAGTGACTGAATTTCAGTCACTGAATTTCAATTTCGTCACTCTACGTGGGTAGAACCTGGCAGATTCGCCCCGAATGCATGCAACGCTACAACAATGATAAAATTTCGGAAGAAGATCTTTTGTCGCACTTGTACACATCCGTACTTCAGACTTTTCAATATGTTCACTCGCAATCAACTAACTCCGGGTTTCTGACTCAGAAGTTCTAAGAGGAAGCTCAGCGCTAGAGCTTCCTTCTAGAGCTTCCTTCGAGAACCGGGAGCGTGATCGGGTGTCGTTATCGGACAATCCCTCAAGAGGATCGACGAAGGGCATCTATTGTTTTTACGAACAATTAATTGACTAAAGGAATGCGTCGTTCACAGCGTGTGGCTGCATGTACTACATGCGCTATACCTCCTTTCATGTGCTCGAAGCCGGGGTTCTATTCCCGGGGAGGGTTACACTGATATTCTGTATGTACTACGTGCGTTATACCTCCTTGCACCGCCTTGTATCGTAGAATCTCACAGCTGAACTGGTGGAGGATGTGCTTTCACTGGGTCGAAGCCGAGGTTTTATCCCCCGGTTCGGTCATTCTAAGAACCTACTCGCAGGGAGCTGAGAAGGTCTACCGTGGCGCGCGCTGAATCCGTGAATCGAGGTCGAGAATCAGAATCAGGGTTTGTTACCGGGGCCCCCGGTCCGGGGGTCCGGACCCCCGGTACAGAATCAAGATTAATCCCCGTGTTAGACTGTGAGTTTGTGCATCATGAGTATGATCCCGGATCATGCTCAAGGTGAGATTGCGATCTTGAAAATGAGCAGCCTTGAGCATGAGTAAAACAATCTCGACTCCTGAGAATTAATCTCGAATCACGAGTAAAAACCCCAACCCTGAGGATTTGATCTCGAATTGATGAAATACTCTGTCTCAGTGCCAAAAACTCTGAATCAGCCATTGAGTATAGATTTGAATCTTGAATCGTGATTAAGGATCAGGAATCGGATTCAGCGGCTGATTAAAATCAAGGATCAAGGATCTTGCTCATGATTATGTAATCTGACTCTGTCTCAAGTACTCATACTCAGAAATCTCGACTCTTTCTCCTAAGCTAAGAATCTGAATCAGCTCTCTCGAATCAAGGTGTGACTTGAATTCTGAATCAGGATCAGAGCGTGAGTTGAATCATGAACTCAGATTCATGAATCAGGATCCGCATACGGCCCCTGCTCGATGACTCTTCTCATAAACCAAACATGCATTAACGACGATATCTTCGTCCATCAAAACTTGATTTAATAACACAGCAAGAACACCTCGGTAGCCTTGTAACTTATCCAATGACAAGCTGGGAGTAGATCTCAAGAAGTCTATCGGAACAACCCTATGATATGAAAAATACCTTTGGTCGCCCGTTAACGGATCTATAGAATGAATATATGTACACTATCTTAGCGAGGAACAGGCCATATTGAACATACTTGAAGAGAAATAGCACTACCTCAGTGCCAGTACTATACTCACTGCGAACAAACAGCCTTCTCGACATCTACATTGACGGAAGCTTCAAAGTCTCACTATATTTTCTACTGAAAGTATTTTGAAATCTGTCGAAGGTCATGCCCTTTGTCTCTGGAACACCCAACAGAACAAAGATGACCGTCACA
>NW_003207677.1:237413-251201 GCF_000006405.1 Perkinsus marinus ATCC 50983
TACCCCTGCGCATTCCGACCACTCGTGAGTTGGATGCAATGATCTTATCTTTCACTTAGCGTATTTCTGATGATAGCGTTTATGTTGCTATGGAAGCCGAGAATCTCGACTCTATGATGAGATCTCGCAGTTCTTATGCTGGTCAAAGCATAGCTAGAGCCTCATTCAGTCTCAAACCAGGTGATCAGGTTGTGCGTTACAATCATGGTCGCAATAAGCTAGATAGACGTTGGATTGAGGATGTAATTTATACTGTAGTTAGTATCAATGGAGTGATCGCTGGTATCACTCATACTGTTGGTCAAGTTAGATTTGATTACATCGGTAACCTGAAGAAGGTTAACGCAGCAGTTGATGTTGTTGATCAGTAGTCATTGATATTCTTCTTCATTTTTGCTATCTTTTGAAGTAATATGTGGTTTCGGCCGCCCGGGGAGTGTTGCTGATCGGACACTCAATCTTGCTATCTTACTTCCTCTCGTTCTTTCATAAGTAGCTGACATAGCTATATACAGTTGGTTCTACCATCTGCGTAGTATACACCCTCGTCAGCAGCCGATCGTATCTTGCGTTCTGCGAGTACGTTGTCTCTCATCCCTGATCTGCAACAATCATCCGAGAACAAGTTATGGCTCCAAGGAAGAAGAATTCGCCTTTCAAGACTTTGGCAGAAATCGATGGGGAGACTACACCTACTGAGGGTGCCTGTGGTGCTGCTACCACTACTAACTTCTTCGACGCTCGCAAGGAAGCTCGCACGGAGATGAAGGTTAGCGGGCATCCGGTATGGAAGGTGACCAGTGATGGGCCCTCTCTGGCTGAGCATATGGTTTCGATTGAACGCTTACTGAATCAAGTTGCCATCAGTCTGTCATCACCGACGGCTTATTTTGTGTTGTTGTACTCCATCGACAGCACCGTGCGTGATGCCCTGCCACCCTGTGACTTGGCTCAGGGAAAGCCTTCGGAACTATATGCATCTCTTAAAGCCGAGCTTCGTCAACGTTATTTCGATCCCACAGATGTCGTGTCGCTTCGACAACAGTTCAACACTCTCACGCAAGGGCCTTCTGTAACCCTAGTTCATCACTTGCAAGTGCTCGACAACATCGTGAATAGATTGAGATTGAATGGCGTCTGCGTTTCGCACGAGGATATCTATGATAGTCTCTGCAATAGTCTACGAGAGCCATATGCCGATTGGGCTCTTTCCTATCGATTGGACGGTGTGTCAGTACAACAGGCTCGTATAAGGCTTATTAGCCGTGCACGGGCCCAAGATCGGTTGGTTTCCAAATCTACCCTACGACAGGTTCCGGTGGCTGCTACCGTTGTGAGTCACAACTTGTGACTGCTTCCGATGTTCGCAGCAAATCTGTGCGGATAGATTATGTTCGTCTATCCAAGGAGAACAGATGCTTTCGTTGCCTAGAGATAGGCCATAATGCTGCAGCTTGTGAGAAGGATCTCCCAGCTCATCTCTCGGTACGATGTCTAGGCTGTGGCCGAACAGGGCATAACAGGAGCGATTGCAGATTGGTGGTTGGTAAAAAGGTCACATGTATGCGTTGTGGAGGAACAGGGCACACTGCTGCTATGTGCCGCTCCCCTTCGAGAGCTGAGGCTGTGGCTAGGAAGCCAACAGCTGTGGAAGCGTCCGTTAAAAAGAAGCCATCTCCGACTACTTCGGCAGCGACGTGTGTTGAGGAATCTCCTGAGCAACGTGCACTTCCGGCAGATGAACAAGCGGCTCCGATAGCTGATCGTGGAGCCAATGAAGACGATGAGGAAAACTTTGATGTAGCTAATGCGGTTTCCACTAGTTGGTTGCACACTGTAATTGACAGTCCTTATGGTGCGGCTTTGACTGATCCTACTCTCTGTCATGGTACCTCCTTGTATACTGATGAACTTTCGAACCCATCTCCGTTGATCACAGACATACAGTTGTCACCTCGGAATAGTCATTTCAGTCGCTATGATTGCAGAGCACTAGTGGATACTGGAGCTGGTAGGAGCTTTATTCGATTCGATATGCTTAATAAACTACCGAATTCCTTCATCGTTGATCGTCGTGATGTTAATATAAGTGTTATGGTTGCTAACGCTGAGAAGTTCGTCTGTAAGCAAGCTGTGATGCTTGATGTTACTACCCCTCAGTTGACAAAGCCCATTTGGTTTCTTACTGTGAAGAGTCTATCCTTCCCCCTTATACTTGGACTTGATGCTATACGACGGCTCCAATTGTTGATTTTTGCTTCACCGGAGAAGATTCTCCTCAAGGCTGGCTTGACCGAGAAAGAGGTCGGCCGTTGTGCTGGCAACCAAGAGCTTGAAGTTGCTAGTACGAATAGAGGAGACATTTCTGTATATTCTCCGAGTGATCTTGAGCTAATTAATAAAGCCGTCGGGTCCGCTTCTGGGGAAGAGTCAGTAGATTTCAACTTGGTGTTGCAAGGTGCTTTGAAGGAGGAGACTCCTCTCACCTTCGATCAAGTTTATTGGTCTGATAGTTTTGACCAAAGAGGCTTTGAGGGGGATAGTATTTCTCACTTATCATCGTCTGCTCCATCACCGGTAGATCTCGCTGCTTCATTGACTAGTAATTCTGATGAGTCCGACTCTCTGTTTATCGGATTCACTAAAGATGACAACCATATTGATGAGAATGGTGAGAAGCAGTCAGTTCTGAGGTTTACGTATAAGGTTCCTTGGATAAAACGGCTTCCAAGGCCCTCTCGGGGTGACATCCGTAAGGCCATAGCTCGAGACGATGCTCTATCGGCTCGACTCAAGAAGTCGGGGCAGTATGAATCTTATGGTAAAGTCTTCGACTCTTATGTTGCAAAAGGCATTTTGGTAGAAGTAGATGAGGCTGAGTATGAGGAGGTTACTGGGATACTGAGTCACTTTCCTGTTGAAAGGGACAGTAGTCCTACGACCCCTTTGAGGCCAGCTCTGAATGGTTCGGTGTATCGGGGCGCGGTCGGTACTGGATTTCGCAATAAGAGAGAAGAGGATGCGGTGCTTCGCAGTACCTTACCGCAACTGCTTTTGTTCCGATCCTTCCCTCATGTAGCAACTTTAGATGTCCAAACGGCCTTCTATATGCTGAGGCACACTCGTCGCGACAGTTTTTCCTTTTGTTTGGCTTGGAAACATCGTCTGTTTCGTCTCGTGTCTCCTGCTATGGGGGCTCCCCATTCGCCTTGCGTGTTGCAAGACAGCATGAGACGGGTCTGTGATGCAGCACTGCGGAAGTTTGGGGAAAGTCACCCAGAGCTTTCTAAAAGTGAGTTGTCGCAAAGAGTGGCCTTCAGCGCATATATGGATGATATAGTAGTTGCTGCTGTTTCATCTCAACTTTTGCACGACGCCCTATCATGTGCTTTGAGCGTCTGTGCGGCTCACGGTTTCAATTGTCCTCTAGTTAAGCGTTGTATCGGTGCTCCCTCTCAGGGAGATCCGCCACAGAAGGTGCTGGGGATGCTCTGGGTTTCGGGTGACAAACTGGCTAATGCACCCGGGCCTGACCTACCACCCCCAGTGATGCTCAAAGATGATTCTGGTCTTCCATCGAGTCGTGTCGCCACCACGTGTCGTGACATTATGAGTATCATCGCTAAGCAGTACGACCCTTGTGGTGTCAGCAACAATATATTGCTCTCTATGAGATTGATTCTAAGGAAGGAGATGGAGCGGTTGAAGGACCTGGACGCGTTCGTGAGTATTGACACCCATCGGGCTATACAATCGTTGATATCCGACTTTCGGAATGCTGAACCTATACCTCGAGAAATACTATGTCGTGAAGATACCTTGGAATTGTTCGTATTTTGTGATGCTAGTGCTTACGCTACTTCCACGGTTGTTCTGGACGCCCACTTCCGCCCAGTTCGGTGTATTTCGAGGATGATTTCTGCAACTCGTAAGGGGTGGACTATCGTACGCAAAGAGCTATTAGCCTTCAGAGAGTCTGTTGAATTCGTGGCTACCACGGTGAGGGCGTGTTCCTCGTGTAGATCGTCTGGTAGCATCAGTATCACTTATTTAACTGATAATTCTTCTAATTATTATCGTATTCGTAGTGCCTTAAGAGAGCTATCGGATTCCAAGATTACTAAGGAATTGCCAGCATGGGAGAAATCCATAGTTGCCACCATTGTGAAGAAGATCCGTGGGTTGTCTGACGACTTCACGGTATTACACGTGTCGGGGGAGTACAACCCCAGCGATGCCTATTCTCGTGGTACTCGTATTAAAGTGGCTCCCTATGCTGATTCCAACTTAATTAGACTCGTACGTGAAAGTCGGCGACGGGCGAAGAATTGTGGTGGTATGGGCGATCCTTTGGCCTGTCGAGCTGACTTCCCTCCTGAAGAAGGGAGTAGTTACGAGTATGAGCTCAATGAGCTCCTGTTACCATTGCATATCGGCGAAAATTTTGCCGCATTGAAGTCTGATATTATTAACCATCAGCGCCGTGATCCCACTCTTAAATTATTCTTTGAAGGCGCAGCCGATAGGTTAGATGATCGAGTCAAGCGGAAGTATGAATTTGTAGAGAAGGAGAACCATATGGAGAGCTTCGTTATCAATAAGGTCAGCGGTGGTTTGGTGGTACCTATCAGTAAGCTCTGGGATGTTGCACTCCGATTGCACGAATTCTATGGCCATATCGGTGCACATAAGTTGTATAGCAGTACTATCGCTGATTATGATGTTGGCAGTATGCGTACTTCTCTCCGAGTACAGAACGCCTGCCCAGTCTGTGTAGCTCAGAGAGGCATTCGAACGAGAAGGCATACTCTTGGCAAGAAGCTAGCTCGTAGTGTCGAGCCTTGGGAGCTTATGGGTCTTGATTTAATCGGCCCATTCGTTCAGAGTGGTGTGAGACCGATGGGACATGAGTCTGTTATGGCGATCATCGGTGTTTGTGCAAGCAGTGGCTTTATAGTACAACGAAAGATCGAGAACCATTGTCCTGCTCACAAGCTCGTCGAAGGTCTCGACTCCATCTTCATGGAGCATGGGTATTGTTTGGGAGTGTTATCAGATGACGATCAAAGATATCACTCCACTCCGGTAGTCGCTTATGCTCGCAGCCATGGTATACGGTGGTATCATGCTCCAAGCCACTCGAGCTACCTCTCAGGATGGCATGAGTCGCGTCACCGATTGATTAACCACCTGCTAAGGTCGTTATTGCAGGAGTCAGCCCGAGGTTCTGGACAAGAGGCTAACTGGTACGATCTTCTACCACGGGCATGCTACATTTGTAATAATATAACGAGGCCATCATTGAGCAGTGGGTACTTCAGCTCCGACTTACACTTCGTGTATGGTCGGGCATTACCGGCTAGCTTATCAACTATGCGTCAGCTGAGTGAGCCTGCTAAGGTTGCATTAGCGGACAAATTGTCCGGGTAGATTGTCCGGGACAATCTACCCCTGCGCATTCCGACCACTCGTGAGTTGGATGCAATGATCTTATCGTTCACTCAGCGTATTTCTGATGATAGCGTTTATGTTGCTATGGAAGCCGAGAATCTCGACTCTATGATGAGATCTCGCAGTTCTTATGCTGGTCAAAGCATAGCTAGAGCCTCATTCAGTCTCAAACCAGGTGATCAGGTTGTGCGTTACAATCATGGTCGCAATAAGCTAGATAGACGTTGGATTGAGGATGTAATTTATACTGTAGTTAGTATCAATGGAGTGATCGCTGGTATCACTCATACTGTTGGTCAAGTTAGATTTGATTACATCGGTAACCTGAAGAAGGTTAACGCAGCAGTTGATGTTGTTGATCAGTAGTCATTGATATTCTTCTTCATTTTTGCTATCTTTTGAAGTAATATGTGGCTTCGGCCGCCCGGGGAGTGTTGCTGATCGGACACTCAATCTTGCTATCTTACTTCCTCTCGTTCTTTCATAAGTAGCTGACATAGCTATATACAGTTGGTTCTACCATCTGCGTAGTATACACCCTCGTCAGCAGCCGATCGTATCTTGCGTTCTGCGAGTACGTTGTCTCTCATCCCTGATCTGCAACATTTCTTTCACTTGTTTATGCGTACATCATGACAGATAGTTGATTTCGTAGCGGCAAATAGCTGCAAGTAGGATAAATGGTGAGAGTCAGAGTTTTTCTACTTCATTGAGACCATCATGGCATCGAGTTCCGCAGTCAGGAGAGCGCAAATTCCAATATCTGGCTCCGATGCGGGGACCCTGCCCCACCTGGTCGATGCAATCACTTTCACTGCTGGATCTCCCCGTCCTCTCTTCGACGATTCTACTGCTTCTGACGACGCTGCTAACATAATCCTGGCTGTTGTTGAGGGAGCCCTCACCACGAGCATCTTGCCCGACCTGCAAACATGTGCTGACGCGCTTTCAGTAGCGCTAGTGGAGAGGCAGTGGGGCACGCTAAGCGACGAGGAGAAGGACAACATCACGGGGGTGGTTGGTGATCGCTTCGTAGAATACGTCGCTCGGCGCATTGAGCATGCCTGTACCAGTGCCGCCGAAGGAGTCTTGCAGCAGGATGAGATCAAGCATCTCTCGAGGAACCTTTCTGATATGGTCGTTACCCGAGCATTGCATACGCAGACGCTTGTTGATCGCATCTCGCCCCAACACCTTCTCCCGGACTATCGCCGCCGCAATCTCGCTGCCCTTCGAGAGCTGCAGAGCGTACGTTCCAGCGTGTTCTCACCCGGGTGGAGAGACTGGTTCCTTCAAGTTCCGCCGAGCTCTTCGCCGCCTTCAAGACGCACGGGGACACCTGAGGGACTCGCCCCTGCTCGTCTGTCGCCAATTCAAGTAGAGAGGGTCTCGGCAGCGCCTGCCATTTCTTCCCATCCAAGTGTCCACTCATCTGCGGCTCAAGCAACTGTGCAACGAGTCGGAACTGAATCTGTGGTTCCAAGCGCCGGATCCACGGAGGCGGTGGACGAAAGTCGGAGGAGACTGGCTCACAAGGATGCCGATAAGGCAGCTAAAGCATTCAAGGGTGGACCCTACTCTGGTATTGATGATCCTCGTGGCCTCTCCGGGTTTTGGTGGCAGCTGGAGAGCTTCGTTGTTCGCCGTGGTTGGCGTCTTGGTGGGCCGGAACAGTACTTTCTCCTCACTAATCTCGTACCTGAGGATGAGGCTAGAGATGTCTTGGACGAGGAGGCACCAGTGACGCTCTCGGGTTATGCGCAAGCCGTCGATCGCATACATCAGACTTTGTTAGAGGATAGCGGTGGTATATTGGAGTCTGAAAAGTTGCTATCCGAGACTGTGGTTCGCCAATCAAGCGAGTCGCTTACGAGCTTCATTGCTAAGATCGATAAATGGACCAGGCGCTGCAAGAGCGCTGGGGTTGCTCTTTCTGATGGACATATCATTAAAGCTTACCGTGTGGGCATTAACGATTCGGCATGCAGAGACGCTTCTTATGAGTACCCTAGCTCGTTGCGTGAGTTTCGCGTCAGAGCTATGACGCGGGCAGCGCGAGTTGACAGTGAGCAGAAGAAAGGTGGTGAACCTGGTCATTCAGGACGTCCAGACCAAGCCAAATTTGCAGCTCGTGATAAGGGAGGTCAACAGCGTCTCCCAGCCGCTCAAGGAGGACAGAAGCCTCCCACATCTCCGGGTATCTGCCGACAGCATCTTCGAGGGGCCTGCAGCTACGGAGATCGATGCAAGTTCTCTCATGTATCTGGACCGCGGGAGGAGTGTCGTCAATGGCTGAACGGCAACTGTCGCTTTGGTGATCGCTGTGTTTATGCGCACAACAAGAAGAGATCGGATAATGCTAACGGCAAGAAACCAACAGCTTTGAAGACGGTTCAGGAGGGCCCACCCGAAGAAAAAGAAATAGGCGAGAGGCCCGCTGAGGAGGAGCAGGTGCAAATGTTGTGGGCGATGCCGGACCTTATGCCTTCTGCCGGTGGGGATCGACAGCAGTATGTCGGTCCTACTATGCTATTCGAGATTGCTGGGGGGCAGCGTCCCTTGCAAGCTCTCTTGGATTCGGGTGCGGTGCGCAATTATATCTCTCAGGCCGTCGTTGAGGCTCGCGGATGGAAGTGCTTCCCATCCGAGGCTCTCGCGCGTCTCGCCGATGGATCTACACTCAGAGTGCGTGGATCTGTGCGTGTTATCGTTGTGTATGATGGCATGGAAGTCCCACTGGACTTCCACATTCTTCCACCTCGCGCTAATTCTGTTGCTGCTGATGATGCTTTGGACGATCGTTGCATCTTGGGTACTCGTTCTATGTGCACGCTTGGCATAAGCCTGCGGTTCTCGGAAGAAGGAGGGAAGCGCCGAGTCGTTATTAGCAGGCCGATTACTCATCAACGTTCGACTGTTGATCATCCTCATCTATCGGCATCTCAAAGCATCGTTGCTGATTACGGGACAGTCAATGTCATCGACGAGGTCCTCACTGTGCGTTTTCATCGAGATGATTCCTCCCTCTGTCATGTGGCAGAAACGTCCGACCTATTCCCATCTATGGCGGTGGAGCCGGACTGCGGCCAACCCCCCGAGCCTGTGTGTAAGCACCGTCCCTTTGATGACTCCTGGTGTGCCGTTAGAGGTGCGCCGCAGTACGCGGTACGACTGAGGCCAATGGGCGTCGATGAGGAGAAGGATTGCCCTGATCAAACACATGTTGCTGAAGTCCGCTGGCAGGTTACTACTGCGCCACCGGGGAGTAAATTGCCGAGATCACCAGCAGACTTCTCTATTCCCCTTCACAATCGCCTGAGCGAAGAGCAGAAGCGCACCTTTCGGCAAGAGATCGCTAAGTTCACGGTACGTGGTTGGTGGTCGGAGATAAGTCCTTCTGATGCTGAACTGCCGACTACTAGAGAGGAGGAGGAGCAGTTGCCCGTGGCCATCGCATTCCCCGTGCCGCAAGGGGAGGCGAAGGTCCGCCCTTGCGTGGACGTGCGTCAATGCAACCGGCAGTCTCCGAACAGCTCTTATGTTGGTGCCTCATGTCCCGTCATCCTCTCGCAGATAAGAGTTGCCCTCGCGCAGATCGCTGCCAAGGCGCGAACTCATCCGCTGCTTCCGCTGCTGTCTCTTGAGACGATGGACTGTATGACGGCTTTTTATCGTATTCGACTCCATCGTAAGTGCGCCCGCATTCGCTGCTTTGGTCGAGTCTACACGGCTCGACGCCTCATCTTCGGCCTGCGATGTGGCCCTGCAGTCCTCGAAGAAGTACTACATCGCCTTGTTCAAGCTGCTCGACAGAACCTTTCGAGCGACGTGGTCGGGTCATTGCCGCTATATCACTATGTTTATGTTGATGACTTGACATTGCTAGGGGACCGTCAGGCAGTCACCGCCTTCAAAAACGAGTTGATACGTGTCGGTGCAGCCTGGGGATTCGAGTTCTCTGCTGCAAAGATGCACTCTATCCACTTCGACGCCGAAGGTCATTGCAACCCTTTTGACGACTTCACTCACCTCGGAGTCCAATTTGCTGCACAACCCACCACTACCAACTCCTGCGAGTTGCGTCTTCGCTGCGCACATATACCTCTGCCGGAGGTCGGGACCTTGGTGGCCGGCTCGAAACTGTCAAAACGCTGTGCTTTTAAGATCGCCGGTGCTGCTTTCGATGTGCTCTCTGTCCATGGTGAACAGTCGTTAGCAGGCGACCTAGTCCGTCGAGTGTCTGGGCGTTGGAAGACATCGTCTTGGGATGAGTCCGTGGTGTTAGCTAAAGACGAAGCGACCGCTCTCAACATTGCGGTGAAGGTTCTGAGGGATAAGCCTGCGGTCTGCGATCATGCTGTATGCTTCCATGCCGATTATCTCGACATCTACGCAGACGCCAGTCCAACCGGTTTGGGAATCGTGGCACTGTTTAGTCGACGCGGTGAGCAGCGATGTGAAGATTCCCAATCCTCTGGTCATGCTTCCCAAGATACTGTTCTGTATCGCAGAGCGAAAATGTGGAAGAATGCACAATATAACTGGCACCAAAACCGTAAGGAAGCATTCGCCTTGGCTGGGTCCTATCTATTCCTCAACTCCGTTGTTGCGTATGTCTCGCCTTTGACGGTGCGGTTCTGGTCCGACTCCCATACAGCCATTTCCTGGGTTACTGGTGGGAGTAAGCTTACATGTAAGTCGATAGAGAGAGTGGCGATCTCACGGTTGATTGATGCGATGGCTGATCTTCGCGAGAGCTGGCATCGTCGTTACGGTCTAGTCCCCGTGACCTATCATCTCGCCGGCAAGAAGAACTCCTCCGCTGATGAGTTGAGTAGGCTCTCCGCGCTATGGAAGGTGCCAACGACTCTGCTGCAGCGCGACTCGATGAGGCTGGAGGATGGCATCCAACAGGGGGGCAGACCTTCCATCGACAAGCCTTCTGCCGTCGCTTATGAGCATGCCGAACCAGTTTTTACCTGTGCTTCTTACGATGATCAACTCTTTGCTTTGAGCGCCACGGATGTGTTGGCCCCGCCTGATCGTTATGCCATGTCTGTCGGTCGTCCCGCGAGAACCGAGCTGTTGAAGCTGCAGTGGGGATCGCCTTGCCTGCGCGCTATTTTATCAGCCCTTGGATCCCGTGCACCGGGTGACCGTGAGGCTGCCAGAGCAGTCGATCTTCCACGCGACCTTGCTAAGGAGCTGAAGGAGTTCTCGATTGCGGAGGATGGTTTACTCATGAAGCGTATCTCCACAACTCGTGTTCACAATTCTAGAGGATCTCGACTGTGCTACGCTGTACCTATGGATTCGGATGATGGCAAAAGATATGCGCAGAATCTTGTCTCATCCTACCATTCTACCTCCGGTCCAGACATCCGGGATGTCTGGGTCAAAGGCATTTGCGCTGGTTGGTTAGTCGTACCTTCTACCTGCCCGGTTTGAGATCATTGATCGCTTCGGTATGTCGTACCTGTCCTGATTGTCAGTTCGGGTCTAACCGTCGTTATTATTCTTTGCTGGATTCTGGCAGGACCCTAACTATGGGAGTATCTGCTCCGTGGCAGACGGTATCGGTAGACATCGCTGACATGGTGATTGATCGTACCAATAAGTTCTCCTGCGCATTATTCTTGATTGATCATTACAGTAGCTATTGGTTGGTGCGTCCATTGCCAGATATGAAGGCTCCTACTGTTAGTCGCACGGTGGAGTCTTACATTATGATGTTCGGGAGCATGCTAACACTTCGCAGTGATGCAGGTCCCTGTTTCAGGGGACGCCCTTTTGTTGCCATGCTCAAGAAATACGGTATACGCCATAAGATGACTGGACCTTTTGCCCCATTCTCTAATGGAGCGGTCGAGCGGGCCATATCCTCCATCAAGTTTATCTCTCGTTCGTTGAAGAATAAACGTAATTGGCCTCAATTTTTGCCTCGCGTGCTCTTCCGCCTTAACGCCAAGGCACTGAATCACGTCGAGTTATCTCCTTTCGACATTTTCTTCGGTCGGAGTCTCCGTCTGCCATTGGAAGTGGCTCTGGAGAACACTGGAGTAGCTGCTGAGGCTCATGCTACTCCTGAATCTGAGGAAGCCAGGAAGGAGACCCGTGATGAGATCGATCGTCTGGTATGCGCCGCCTTGCGTATTCGCGATGATGAGGTCAGTACTGCTCGCGGCCACCTGCGCAGAGGCCCTCCAGCTGTTGGTTCTACGGTACTTATTTACGAACCCGGGGTCGCTGGCAAAGGAGGGACCTATGATCGCCAACCTTATGTCGTTAATGATATTCTTGATGGCACAACCTTGAAACTATCCAAGGTTGGTGAACCATCTTCCACTAAAACTAGTCATTATTTGAATGTCCGTCCGTACTATGGATCATCCGGGGGGCATGTGAGAGATTGAGGATGCTCCATAGTTCGCACGCGCGCACATAATCCGTGACGCGTTGCTTTTTCTTTCACTTGTTTATGCGTACATCATGACAGATAGTTGATTTCGTAGCGGCAAATAGCTGCAAGTAGGATAAATGGTGAGAGTCAGAGTTTTTCTACTTCATTGAGACCATCATGGCATCGAGTTCCGCAGTCGGGAGAGCGCAAATTCCAACAAGAGGGTATCTCAGCCAAGTGCTTCCCCTCAAGGAAGTCTAGGAGTATATTGCTCTACGAATCGTAGACTACGATAGAACAACGGCCTGCTGTCAACAACTCCTTCTACTGTGCTCCACCCACCAAGCTGGAGACTCGCAGCGAGGTCACGGCAGCTAGCAGCGCGACTTTGTGCGGGACAACTCTCACTCACCCCAGGACATTCATTCACTCGTGGGATACTATCCCAGGGATAGTCACCTGACCAGTGTATGACTGCGAGATTCTGATAGATCACTTGATGCACTACTTCCAATCCTTCCCAGCAGACCAGAAAGCGGGTCAAAGAAAGTGCGCTCATCCTTCGTATAAAGTCGAATTTGATCTGAAACGCAACTTGCGCGCAAGTGCTTCAATCAACTAACCAAATCCTCACACAGCACCTACATGCTCGCATTAATCTCATGTGATCATTTACGTATTTCTAGTGGACGGTCGTCAGACAGACGCATCACGATCCGGTTCCCATGGGGCTCCGGTTCGCGAGTTTCGACATCCTGAAGTTTGCGCTCCTCAAATCAGCGAGATACTAAACGACCATCTAACTCACCGATGTTAACCTGTTGCGTCGAAAATGCAGTCGGGAGCCTCTAAACCGTGTCGAAGTCGACCGTTGCGAGGTAGTCCAGTCGATAATTCACGGTTCATCCTACTAAATCAGCTGTATAGCGCCCAATTGAGGCCAATGGAATGTGTTCATCTGAGGACCTCTATCGCCCTAAGGTGGAGGAGTTCGCGTTCCCGAACGCCATATTTTTCCTTGTCGCACCGACCGGACAGAACACTAACTATACCGTTATATACTGTACCCTCTTCGATGAGTTGTTTGGCGAGCTCGTCAACCACCGTCGCGGAATCGACAATACTGGAAGCTAAGCTGAAAAGACTGATCGAATGTCAGCACAAAATGAGGAAATGTCGTCTAAACAGAATTTCTTCCACAACGCTACTTACTCTAGCGTAGAAAAATATAGCATATCGCTGCTTACGATATAAGTTCAACAACTCCATCGATGGGAGACTACTGTCGGAGTAGTAATCAAGTGGAAATGGAGCATGTACTCGGTGAGGTCGATGCGACTATGATATCGCGAGGTACGCCTCCGTGAAACGACTCCTCCATTCGGGGCAACTACGCCAGTACACGATACGCTCTCGTGCGATCGATTCCTCTATTCGGGCCAGCTATGCCATTACGAGATATGCCTTCGTGAGATCGATTTCGTCATCCGGGGCGACTATGCCATAACGAGATATGCCTTCGTGAGATCGATTCCGTCACTCGGGGCGACTATGCCATTACGAGATATGCCTTCGTGAGATCGATTCCGTCACTCGGGGCGACTATGCCATTACGAGATATGCCTTCGTGAGATCGATTCCGTCACTCGGGGCGACTATGCCATAACGAGATATGCCTTCGTGAGATCGATTTCTCCATCCGCGGTGACTCATTTCATCGATACAACCCAAGGAACTTCGATTTTGACGAATTGGTGAGATCGACTCGGCTGTTGGTCACCACCTATTCCATTCGAGTAGATATGATAGGACTCCAGCTCGATGGATCATCTGTTAGACGAAGCCCTATCGCAACAGTTCAAGGTCGTTCAGCCCTGAACTTCAGACACTGGTCTTATCGAGATATCTCGCGACGGCATGACATCTCGACATGCATT
>NW_003207677.1:251301-253403 GCF_000006405.1 Perkinsus marinus ATCC 50983
ATCGTCGATGCCTTGGAGTCACAACAATGGCTGATAGTCCAGAGTCGAGAGTTGAAAATGATAAAATGCTAGGAGGCATCCATCGGAATTATGCCGATAAAAGGTGAACAAACTGATATTTCAAGAACATTTTTTATAATTTACAGCATTGTAGTCGATTCAATTCAAACTTTTAATTAACGAGCTACATCTACATCTGCGTGTTCGCGTATCACTCATCAGTACAAATCATGTACAAGAATTCATTATCAGGAAGCAGCTCACTGATAGCAGAGTTACGTGCAAGCAAGACGTGGCAACAATTGAGATTAGACAAGTCGCTGTCGGAGAGGTAAAGGCATCGTAGACCTGCTGGATTGGTATATTAGAACCCGCTGGGGGAAAGGTAGTAGATGGTCCGCAAAATCAGTAGATTTACAGCAAAAGGAGCAGCAATGGCAACGCTTGAGCGAAAGCAGAATGAGCATCCGGCAGCGCAACTCCCTTGATGAGACATCACAAAACAGCGGGAAAAAAGGAGAGGAAGTGGGATCAAAGTATTGCAGCACTTGACATGTCATGTCGGACTTGATCAATGTCAACGTACAAGGAAAACATTGTTGTCTCGGGAAAGGTGTTGAAAGGATCTTGTAGATAGCTGACGTAGCACTATCACCATGGGAGATGACTTGTATTCAGTGACTGAATTTCAGTCACTGAATTTCAATTTCGTCACTCTACGTGGGTAGAACCTGGCAGATTCGCCCCGAATGCATGCAACGCTACAACAATGATAAAATTTCGGAAGAAGATCTTTTGTCGCACTTGTACACATCCGTACTTCAGACTTTTCAATATGTTCACTCGCAATCAACTAACTCTGGGTTTCTGACTCAGAAAATTCTAAGAGGAAGCTCAGCGCTAGAGCTTTCTTCTAGAGCTTCCTTCGAGAACCGGTAGCGTGATCGGGTGTCGTTATCGGACAATCCCTCAAGAGGATCGACGAAGGGCATCTATTGTTTTTACGAACAATTAATTGACTTAAGGAATGCGTCGTTCACAGCGTGTGGCTGCATGTACTACATGCGCTATACCTCCTTTCATGTGCTCGAAGCCGGGGTTCTATTCCCGGGGAGGGTTACACTGATATTCTGTATGTACTACGTGCGTTATACCTCCTTGCACCGCCTTGTATCGTAGAATCTCACAGCTGAACTGGTGGAGGATGTGCTTTCACTGGGTCGAAGCCGAGGTTTTATCCCCCGGTTCGGTCATTCTAAGAACCTACTCGCAGGGAGCTGAGAAGGTCTACCGTGGCGCGCGCTGAATCCGTGAATCGAGGTCGAGAATCAGAATCAGGGTTTGTTACCGGGGGTCCGGACCCCCGGTACAGAATCAAGATTAATCCCCGTGTTAGACTGTGAGTTTGTGCATCATGAGTATGATCCCGGATCATGCTCAAGGTGAGATTGCGATCTTGAATCTGAGCAGCCTTGAGCATGAGTAAAACAATCTCGACTCCTGAGAATTAATCTCGAATCACGAGTAAAAACCCCAACCCTGAGGATTTGATCTCGAATTGATGAAATACTCTGTCTCAGTGCCAAAAACTCTGAATCAGCCATTGAGTATAGATTTGAATCTTGAATCGTGATTAAGGATCAGGAATCGGATTCAGCGGCTGATTAAAATCAAGGATCAAGGATCTTGCTCATGATTATGTAATCTGACTCTGTCTCAAGTACTCATACTCAGAAATCTCGACTCTTTCTCCTAAGCTAAGAATCTGAATCAGCTCTCTCGAATCAAGGTGTGACTTGAATTCTGAATCAGGATCAGAGCGTGAGTTGAATCATGAACTCAGATTCATGGATCAGGATCCGCATACGGCCCCTGCTCGATGACTCTTCTCATAAACCAAACATGCATTAACGACGATATCTTCATCCATCAAAACTTGATTTAATAACACAGCAAGAACACCTCGGTAGCCTTGTAACTTATCCAATGACAAGCTGAGAGTAGATCTCAAGAAGTCTATCGGAACAACCCTATGATATGAAAATACCTTTGGTCGCCCGTTACGGATCTATAGAATGATATACGTACACTATCTTAGCGAA
>NW_003207677.1:253503-326517 GCF_000006405.1 Perkinsus marinus ATCC 50983
GAGTTACAACCACTTGAGCAGCCATAACAGCAAGTGCCATAGCCTCTTTGTTATCCAATCTAGCAGCCTGGAAGATAGTTGTTTGATAAAATATAACGGAATTGATACCGGAGAACTGCTGGAGAACTTGCAAAGCAATACCAATGAACAACTGCATCTTGCATTGGCCAAGCGCACTGGAAGCCCACGAAGCACTCTCCTTCCAGGTGTTCTTTGCGTTCTTAGCATTATGGGCAGCTAATATCTCATAAGCCTTCACTTCTTCCATGATCTCAGGATCATCTTCAACTGACTCATAACCTCTCAGTTTCAATAGAACCATCTTGGCATCGTCAACACGACTATGCTGAGCCAACCAACGAGGAGATTCCGGAACGAAGAACATACAGACACCCAATAGAGCACTGGGAATCAAATAAATCCAACTCACAGTACGCCACTGACAGAAGGTGCCGTCGGTAGCATTGGGATCAATAGAGCCGGCATCAGTTCTGAAAGCCATCCCAAGAGCATAGGCGAGAAGGACACCGATTGTGATGGAAAGCTGGTTGCACGCTCCCAAAGCCCCACGAATAGCCGTGGGAGAAACCTCACCGATGTAGGTTGGAGACACGACGGACTCAACACCAACAACGAAACCGACCAGAACACGAGCGAACAGCAGCTGCCATGAAGTGTGGGCCAATGCCTGCCACGCGTAGATCAAAACGAAGCAAGGAGAGCACAACAACAAAGTCCGTTTCCTGCCGAACTTCTCAATGAAGGGACCCCCCAATAGGATAGCACCACCCATAGCGCCCAAGTTAACCAGAGACCCAAACAACGAACCTTCTGTAGATGTGTCAAACACATACAAATGGTCATCGGGACCAACCTGGATAAGGACACCATCGGCAGTGGTAACATGATTCTTCATGGTATCAATAGTCTGACCAGTGAAACCCAAAGTTAGACCAAACATGAGTGGACCTAGTAAACATGCAGCCACAGAGAGTACTGCACAGATGTATCTCATTGACTATTAAAACATCAATGAATCTGAACAAATGAACCTTAGAGTACAACATAAACATCGACTCCATGCTCGCTAATTCGCTCGCATAACTAGTGAGTATCCTGATCGGCACAGATTTCTGCGGATTGTGTCCTGGTTGAGTTATAGGCAGCTCTATCCGGTTTTCTCTAGAAGAATGGATATGCCGTGCTAGGACCAACAGAGGAATCTCAGGAATCCAAGAAGACGTCCCTTCTCTCGACGGATGAGAGCACGTTCGACTTGCACAATGTGAAATTGCGTATCCACGTAGGTTACAATTCAAATATGTCACAATCAAAATTGGCAGTGAGAGTCCAATTATGTCACTGCCAAAATATACCACAACTAAGACTCATTCCATCTTGGTTGTGATAAGTTGGGATAGTGACAAATTTGGATCAACACGGCTAACGTGGAGTGTAGCAGTGGAGCAACGACCGGCCCGATGAATAGGATGCCAGTGATGCCTTCATGATGGGAATCTCAGCCGAGACGGAAATCACTGTGAGGACCCTTCGGCATTTCCAGGCCGAGCTGGTGCGTCTGTCACTATGCATGTGGTGGTCGGAAACCCATAGACGCTGAGGTTTGGAGAGGCATACGTGACACTGAAGCCCGGAAAATGAGGATTCACTGCGAGCCTCGCAGCGCGAGGCCAGATTCACGTATGCAGGACCCGTGCATGGATACAACAAAAGGATAGGAGCCCAGCAGCATTCAACCCCCAAATGTAACCGCTCCAAGCCTCTCAACATCAAGGACAGGGCGGGAAGAGAAGACGTTTACTCACCACATACCTGATGGTCGACACCTTCCGTCATGCTGCGATTAGCCTGCTAGCCAAAACGCAAGTACTACAAAGTACAAAATGAATTCACGCATGCCATACACACACACTTGTGCGATTATGTCTTCTGAGAAGGTATCTCAGCCAAGTGCTTCCCCTCAAGGAAGTCTAGGTGTATATCGCTCTACGAATCGTAGACTACGATAGAACAATGGACTGGTGTCAACGACTCCTTCTACTGTGCTTCACCCGCCAAGCTGTAGACTCGCAGCGAAGTCACGGCAGCTAGCAGCGCGACTTTGTGCGGGACAACACTCACTCACCCCAGGACATTCATTCACTCGTGAGATAGTCACCTGGCCAGTGTATGACTGCGAGATTCTGATAGACAACTTGATGCACTATTTCCAATCCTTCCCAGCAGACCAGAAAGCGGGTCAAAGAAACTGCGCTCATGATTCGTATAAAGCCGAATTTGATCTGAGGCGCAACTTGCGCGCAAGTGCTTCAATCAACTAACCGGTTCCTCACACAGCACCTACATGCTCGCATTAATCTCATGTGATCATTTACGTATTTCTAGTGGACGGTCGTCAGACAGACGCATCACGATCCGGTTCCCATGGGGCTCCGGTTCGCGAGTTTCGACATCCTGAAGTTTGCGCTCCTCAAATCAGCGAGATACTAAACTACCATCTTACTCACCGATGGTTACCTGCTGCGTCGAAAATGCAGTCGGGAGACTCTAAACCGTGTGGAAGTCGACCGTTGCGAGGTAGTTCAGTCGATAATTTACGGTTCATCCTACTAAATTAGCTGTATAGCGCCCAATTGACGCCAATGGAATGTGTTCATCTGAGGGCCTCTATCGCCTTGAGATGGAGGAGTTCGCGTTCCCGAACGCCATATCTTTGCTTATCGCACGGACCGGACAGAACAGTGTTCTGAGAACACTCACTATACCGTTACATACTGTACTCTCTGCGATGAGTTGTTCGGCCAGCTCGTCAACCACCGTCGAACGCACACGTATAGTGACTCATCAACGCGGAATCGACAATACTGGAAGCTAAACTGAAAAGACTGATCGAATGTCAGCACAAAATGTCCACAACGCTGCTTACTCTAGCGTATAAAAATATAGCATATCGCTGTTTACGATATAGGTTCAACAACTCTATCGATGGGAGACTACTGTTGGAGTAGTAATCAAGTGGAAATGGAGCATGTACCCGGTGAGGTCGATGCGACTATGCCATCGCGAGGTACGCCTCCGGGAAACGACTCCTCCATTCGGGGCAACTACGCCAGTACAAGATACGCTCTCGTGCGATCGATTCCTCTAGTCAGGACGACTATGCCATTACAAGGTGTGCCTTCGTGAGATCGATTTCTTCAATCGGGGCGACTATGCCATAACGAGATATGCCTTCGTGAGATCGATTTCTCTATTCGGGCCAGTTATGCCATAACGAGACATGCCTTCGTAAGATCGATTTCGTCATTCGGGGTGACTATGCCATTACGAGATATGCCTTCGTGAGATCGATTTCATCATCCGGGGTGACTATGCCATCACGAGATATGCATTCGTGAGAGCGGCTCCTCTATTTGGGGCGACTATGCCATTACGAGACATGCCTTCGTGAGATCGATTCCGTCATTCGGGGCGACTATGCCATTACAAGGTGTGCCTTCGTGAGATCGATTTAGTCATCCGGGGCGACTATGCCATTACGAGATATGCCTTCGTGAGATCGATTCCGTCATTCGGGGCGACTATGCCATTACAAGGTGTGCCTTCGTGAGATCGATTTCGTCATCCGGGGCGACTATGCCATTACGAGATATGCCTTGGTGAGATCGATTCCGTCATTCGGGGCGACTATGCCATTACAAGGTGTGCCTTCGTGAGATCGATTTCGTCATCCGGGGCGACTATGCCATTACGAGATATGCCTTCGTGAGATCGATTCCGTCATTCGGGGCGACTATGCCATTACAAGGTGTGCCTTCGTGAGATCGATCTCGTCATCCGGGGCGACTATTCCATTACGAGATATGCCTTCGTGAGATCGATTTCTTCAATCGGGGCGACTATGCCATAACGAGATATGCCTTCGTGAGATCGATTTCTCTATTCGGGCCAGCTATGCCATAACGAGACATGCCTTCGTAAGATCGATTTCGTCATTCGGGGTGACTATGCCATTACGAGATATGCCTTCGTGAGATCGATTTCATCATCCGGGGTGTGGGGTTGCGATGAGGACGACGGCGCCGACATTGGCTAACGCGAGGCAGAGGAGAAGAAGGGAAACTTGAGCCAAGATGGCTACGGTTAGTGACAAATGAACTATAGCTACCTCGAAGTAATCATGCTCTAAGTTCCGCTATGTGGCTGCGTACTACTAGAGAAAGCGCACGCCCTAAACCCTTACAGCTTTCTCCCCCTTCGTGAGCGGCCATAACGTGAGGTACTCCCCTGTATAGCCTCTAAAAAATGCCGCTCGTGATCTCTCTTAGATCTTCTCGGAGTTGTAGTAGCAGTACCATTCTGGGATTCTGTGGTCCCGTCAATAAGTAAAGGATAAGACATATGATCTTCTCCCCCTTTATGGGGTGCGTCATCAAGAACCTTGGAGTCAGGGTTTCCCTCACCGTGAGCTAACGGCTCTTCATCGCTGAAACCTGAATCTCCGGTAGGGTGATCTTCCTCCACATGGGGATCATCCTCATCATGAGTAAAGAATCGGCGCAGATTTTTAGCGTGAACGATCATCGGCGCCCCACCATCGACCGGCTTGACAGAATAACATTGTTTACCTTTAGCACCAATAATTTCATACTTCTCATCTCGAACATATTGACCCAACTTTGGGTTCCGGTCTTTGGTAATAAGAACAATATCTCCAGCCTCCAATGGCTGAGTACCAGTGCTCTTCTTGCTGCTCTCCACTGCAGCGTGTTGTCTCCTATCCAACCAGAACTCTCGGAAAATTCCAAGCATATGGTCACGTCTCTTGATACGGCGACGGCAATCAGCTATCACCTGAGCGTTGTGCAGCGGGTCCGAGGGAAGGAATTTCGGACGTAATCGTTCCCATTCTTCGGCTGCATTATCATCAGCGGTCAAGAGGCGAGCAATCGGTAGCTTAGGCGAGTATCCATAGACCAACTCGAAAGGAGACGGAGCACCATCCTTTGGGGTAGAATTGTTAATACGATTAGCAGCAATACATAGCATAAGTTCCCAATCCGGCATCTTGGCATTTTGTAGCATAGAGCGTAGGCAGCGTCCTAGTACTTTGTGCTTCACCTCATAGAATCCTCCAAGATGAGGACTCCTGCTTGGCAGGACTTCATGTCGCATAGCATTCATCAATAATAGTGACGAGAACCCTGGATGGCGACAGAACTGACTTCCCTGATCTGTTATGATCAGATCCGTCACATTTCCCCATTGCCACACGATAACCTTCTCGACTTCCGTCACAACAGTACTGCCTCGACAATCGGGTATTAATCGAAAGCAGGTGAAGCCGGTATAGCGGCATACAAAGGTGACCACGTACCAAGGTGGCTCCGTCTTTGCCGTAGCTGCCATCCCTACCCTTGGAGATCGCATTGGACCATATAGATCGATCCCCACGGTCCGAAATGGACCAGAAGGAACACCAATGCCTCCCGTTTCTTCTGCAATATCCGATGGTCTTACCACCGAGCGTTGGCATGGTTCGCAAGCATTGACGGTTTGTTTGATGATCTTCTTCATTCCCGGACACCATGCCACTTCAGCGATCTTGTGTGATACTTCATAGAATGCTGCATGCGCTGCTTGATGGTGTGCAGCCTCAGCAATCTCTGACATAAGGCGCCTCGGCACCACAACTTGGGTCAAGACTTTTCGCCCTTCTCCACTCTTGAGGAGAATCCGACGACATAACAGATTTTGCTTGTTGAGAAATAATCGGTAGACGAATCCAGTCGCCTTTTCTCCTAGCGACGGGTCAGAATTGAGTGCCTCTCTGGCACGATTCGTTTCAGCATCACGAACTTGTTCGTAACGTAGCCACTGCAATCGTGAACCATTGCAGTTATCCGGCGACTTGTCATCAGCTGCAGCACTTTGTCCTGCTGTGGACCTCCATGCGCCAAATATTTGTTGTAACCCCACGAATCTCCTATAACTGGGTACAATAAAGCATGACCACCCAAGAAGGTCATTCCCGATACCATAATCGCAAGCACCTAGATTCTGCGATGACTCTACCGTGACTCCATTATCCGAGTCACTAGACGTCTCGCCTGTAGGCTCTACCGCGATCGGGGCGATCATTTCCCCCTCTGGTTTTTCCACGGGAATACATATGGTCATTTCCGGAGCTCGTGATAACATATCCGCATGAATATTTTTCGCTGCTATAACGTGACATATTTCTAGTCGTATAGACCGGCGTCGCCAATCGAAATTCAAATCAATAATCATATTCCGGAGTCGCAGAATAGCTTGCTTCTCCAATGCCTTGCTCCCAGATGTCAAGGCCCACGGATCACTTTGTTTTTGTGTGACACGTGAATCAGTGCCCACTCTGATTGATCTCAGATGTGGCATCAATACCAATAGAGTATCCAATCGTCGAATACACATTGCCAATCCATATAGTTCTTTACGATTGCAATGCCATACATCTTGCTTCTTATTGAAGCCCTTCGCCTCAGAATACACTATCGCTGATGAATTGTAGATATTACCAGTCCCATCTACCAGACCACGATCCACCACCACGAATCCATAACCCACTTTGGACGCATCAGTGCGTACTTCAATATCGGTGATGCTTCCATATATTCTCAGATTCTCATCTTCTGCAGAGCTTGCCTTCCAATAGAACTTCGCGCAGTCGAAGTGCTTTGACAAGAGATTGCATACATGGGAATCCTGGCAAGGACTATCCCAGTCTGCCCATCCACCACTCAAACGTCGGAGAGTGTCAGCATGAGCTCTCGCTAAGGTCTCACAGAATCCACCTGTCAGTGCTAGGAATACTCCAGCTGCACTGAAGATCTGCCTTTTGGTATATGGGTGATGCAGCTCCCTTTCTACAACTGGTCTCTTCATCGTCAGCTTAGGGATATCTGCATCAAATGACCAATATGCACCAAGCCATCGAATGGGAGAGTCTGCTGACCAGAGGGCACGCTTCTCACTACTGCAGTTGAAGCCACAACGGGACCATAAGCAATCGTAAAGTGATTCTGTAAAGGCGATTTCGTCAGAAGAACCAACAAAAAGATAATCATCCATAACGAGAATAATGCGAGCCATACCACGACAAGCCATCTCGGATCTGTCGGCATCATAGTCATTGGGGAACGGATGCGAGGATTCTATTACAGAAGGCTCTTCAATAACTTGATCGATGTGTACATAAATCGCATCAATCTTCTCTTCTTCTGCTACCGATCTCATTTCTGACCGTTGATCAGATGCCTGCTCATACACATTTCGCAATTGTTCGTTTTCAGCCGAATCCCCTGCGAACTTCAAAGTAATATTCAAGCAGCACATAGCTGATCGCCCTAGTAGAATCCCTCGGCTCGATCCCTTCACCACGATAAAAGGTAAATAGAACCACTCACCAGTCTTCCTCTCCAATTGCACTGGAACGATAACTTCCTGATGAGATACTTCTTCTGCTGCACCAGCATACGATAATTTCACGGGTGTCTTCAACTCTCTTAAACACGCATCATTCGATGCAATCAGCTGGGACGCTACTGCGTCTGCCATTAGTGATGACGCTGCGCCACTATCAAGTAGCACATCTGCCTCGAACTCGGCATGCTGGCCGAACTTGCATGCTAGCTTCGGAACTGGATCATCGGCTCCAATCGCATACACTCCTCGAACTTCTCCCACGAATACTTCCACACTCCCAGTTGGCTGTGCTGATTTCCCAGGCGACCCAGGGCCCTTGGGTTTCTGGGCTTCGCCAGCAACACCAGAAGTCGATACAGTAGAAGGACTTCGCCCACCATTACGTGAGAGATCAGGACAATTCCTCTTGAAATGGCCAGCCTTCCCACAATTATAGCAATAGACGTTCGATAGATTGGCCGATATCGCATTCCCTTTACCGAATTGTCGATCGACATTCTCCTGTCGACCACCGTCACGAGCTTGCGGTTTCCCATTCTCTGGAAATCGTGGCCGTGCTCCACCACCCTTCCGTCCGATCACAGTATCTCGACCCTGCTGATACTCCGAGTCGAAAAATTCTGCCGAATCCACAATCGATTCTAATTTCTTCTCGTAGATTTTTGGACCGTAGCGACTCTTTATTTTAGCGAGAAGTCCCGGCGGAATGCCATCGAGAAATCGCTGCCGCAACTCGCCCTCACTTACGTTGCACTTCCCTGGCAGTGCTACTGCCATGCTCTTAAGCCGTGACATAAACGATACCACCGACTCGTTGCTCTGCTTCTTGGCCTGCTGGAACTGCTGCCTCGCCCGACCGTGGGACCAAACGGATCCATACTCCTCCTGTAGTCGTTGTAAAAGATAATCCAACGGCTCGGTGCCTTCGGGTATCTCCTTGGTCAAGCACGTATGGGCGTAGGTACGTTCAGCACCACAGAGGTTACGTAAGGCGTAATAACACGCACGACGACCCCTCAGAGCATATGAGGAACATGCCAGACGAATACGATACTGCCAGGTATCATACGATACAACACCCAGTTTTGCCAGACCCCATTCGCCACCATCAATCAATGGTAGATCTTTTATATTGACACGATCGTCATTCTTTTCCTGGGCGCTCGAAACATTCACCGTCGAAGGCGCGATGCTCATCGCCGACTGTGAACGTTCATTGCAAGTAGCCAATACTTTGATAAACCCATCAAATAAGATAGCCGCTTCGTCTATCGTCGTCAGCTTCAAGATGGTTTTGATTATACGAGTAGATAAGACTCCCGCTAGTTCCCTAGCGCCATCAGCATAATCCAATCCTGCGTCATCCACACAGAAAAGTATCTCCCCGTAGATAAGGGGGAATATGCGATCAATTTCATCTTTGATCAGTTCAGCTGCGCCAGGGGCTCGAATAACCTCGTTCCAATTCTCTGGAACATGACCACCGTAATACTGTGCCAACAGAGTAGCCCCCTTCCGTATAACAGTACCGATACGAGATTTGTTGACTCCCGGCCCTTCTAGAATCTGGTCCACAACCCCGTGGACTACCGGGATTACCTCCTCTACCGTTGGCCTCTCCGGTGCGGTTGCAGACATCGCAGAGTCCCACCGAGATCGCCATGGAATGTGGGGTTGCGATGAGGACGACGGCGCCGACATTGGCTAACGCGAGGCAGAGGAGAAGAAGGGAAACTTGAGCCAAGATGGCTACGGTTAGTGACAAATGAACTATAGCTACCTCGAAGTAATCATGCTCTAAGTTCCGCTATGTGGCTGCGTACTACTAGAGAAAGCGCACGCCCTAAACCCTTACAGGGGTGACTATGCCATTACGAGATATGCATTCGTGAGAGTGGCTCCTCTATTTGGGGCGACTATGCCTTACAAGGTGTGCCTTCGTGAGATCGATTTCGTCATCCGGGGCGACTATGCCATTACGAGATATGCCTTCGTGAGATCGATTTCGTCATCCGGGGTGACTATGCCATTACGAGATATGCCTTCGTGAGATCGATTTCTCCATCCGCGGCGACTCATTTCATCGATACAACCCAAGGAACTTCGATTTTGACGGATTGGTGAGATCGACTCGGCTGTTGGTCACCAAGGTCGTTCAGGCCCTGAACTTCAGGGACACTGGTCTTCTCGAGATAATCTCGCGACGGCATGACATCTCGACATGCATTTGAGATGAAATTTTCTGGTATGCTAAGCGATTCAACTCTGTGGTGCTGTGATTTACCAACGCGTGTCGTTCTAAACAGTCTGGGATCATCGTCGATGACTTGGAGTTCACAACAATGGCTCATAGTCCAGAGTCGAGAGGTTGAAAATGATAAAATGCTAGGAGGCATCCATCGGAATTATGCCGATAAAAGGTGAACAAACTGATATTTCAAGAACATTTTTTATAATTTCCAGCGTTGTAGTCAATTCAACTCAAACTGCTAATTAACGAGCTACATCTACGTCTGCGTGTTCGCGTATCACTCATCAGTACTAATCATGTACAGGAATTCATCATCAGGAAGCAGCTCACTGATAGCAGAGATACGTTTAAGCAAGACGTTGGCAACAATTGAGATTAAACAACTCGCTGTGAAGCAACTCGAGAGGTGAAGGCATCGTAGACTTGCTGGATTGGTATATTAGAACCCGCTGGGGGAAAAGTAGTAGATGGTCCGCAGAATCAGTAGATTTACAGCAAAAGGAGCAGCAATGGCAACGCTTGAGCGAAAGCAGAATGAGCATCCGGCAGCGCAACTCCCTTGATGAGACGTCACAAAACAGGGGAGAGGAGGTGGGATCTAAGTATCGCAGCACTTGACATGTCATGTCGGACTTGATCAATGTCAATGTACAAGAAAAGCATTGTTGTCTCGGTAAAGGTGTTGAAAGGATTTTGTAGATAGCTGACGTAGCTTCAGCACCACGGGAGATGACGTGTAATCAGTCACTGAATGAACATGTAAGTCACATGTTTGATCATTGACGTCACCTGATGTGACGTAGCGCCTGCGAGAAATCACCTCACTGGGATCTTTAGATATTTGCCAAGATTCTCACAGTGAAGGCATTATAACATATTCCTATGGAACCTATACAGCTCTATGATAGCGAAGCTACAATCGTTAGAATCACTTGGTAGACAAAATTCTCTTCAATTCCGATTTAACTTCGAACTATACATCAAGTGCCCATGTGAGAGGGATCTGCGCTGACGTATTGCCTATGCGTATAGCGTTGCTGGTGTGCGTCTGTATCCGACTGTCGATTGACATCAATAAAGTGAGCCGATCAGTATCTAACGTCTACCTGTAATCGACTGACTTCAAAGACACTGTAATGGAGATTGTGTGTGAGCACGCAAGAACCGACTTTATCATCAAATAAGTTAGAGCTGGTAAGCGATCTGCAACTTACTAACTGAAGAATGAGAGTAACAACTGAGAGGATTCTCCTATATACACACGACTACATAACCCGATCTGAACTAGCAACTCATTCAGTCGGTCCATGCTGCTCGATGACTCTTCTTATGAACAAAACATGCATTAACGACGATATCTTCACCCTTAAAAACTTGATTTAATAACACAGCAAGAACACCTCGGTAGCCTTGTAACTTATCCAATGACAAGTTGGAAGTAGATCTCAAGAAGTCTCTCGGAACAACCCTATGATATGAAAAATACCTTTAGTCGCCCGTTAACGGAATTATAGAATGACTACACGTACACTATCTTAACGGAGAACAGTCCAGTATTTAACATACTTGAAGAGAAAATAAACTCTCCTTAAAAAAGAAATTATTGAGATCGTTATGTAGCAGCTCTACCTCAGTGCCCATACTATACTCACCGCGAACAAACAGCCTTCTCGACATCTACATTGACGGAAGCGCCAACAGTCTTAGCCTTGCTACCATATTTTCTACTGAAGTAATGTTGAATCTCTTCGAAGGTCTTGCCTTTCGTCTCTGGAACAACCAACAGAACAAAGATGACCATCACAAGACAAACAACGGCGAAACTCCAGAAGACACCCTGGTATGTTATAGCCTTGCTATAGGCATCTAAGAACATGGTGATTATCCAAGAACAGAACCAGTTAGCGCCAGTGGCAATAGATGCGGAAAGACCTCTCACTTCATTGGGGAAGATCTCAGCCATGATCAACCATGGGATGGCACCAACACCAATGGAGAAGGAAGCAATGTACAAGAAGGCGGAGAAGATGGCCAACCAGCTGACGTTGATGTCATTAACATCATAAAGGAGGAAGAATACACCCAGTAGAATAGCTGCTACACACATACCAGTAGCACCCGCTACCAAAAGAACTCTTCTTCCCGCCATATCCATGATGATGCAAGCAATTAGAGTTACAGCCACTTGAGCAGCCATAACAGCAAGTGCCATAGCCTCTTTGTTATCCAATCTAGCAGCCTGGAAGATAGTTGTTTGATAAAATATAACGGAATTGATACCGGAGAACTGCTGGAGGACTTGCAAAGCAATACCAATGAGCAACTGCATCTTGCATTGGCCAAGCACACTGAAAGCCCAGGAAGCACTCTCCTTCGAGGTGTTCTTAGCATTATGGGCAGTTGATATCTCATAAGCCTTCACTTCTTCCATAATCTCAGGATCCTCCTCAACTGACGTAGAACCTCTAAGTCTTAATAGAACCATCTTGGCATCGTCAGCACGACTATGCTGAGCCAACCAACGAGGAGATTCCGGAACGAAGAACATGCAAATACCCAATAGAGCACTGGGAATCAAATAAATCCAGCTCACAGTACGCCACTGACAGAAGGTGCTGTCAGTAGCATTGGGATCAGTAGAGCCGGCATCAGTTCTGAAAGCCACCCCAAGAACATAGGCGAGGAGAATACCGATTGTGATGGAAAGCTGGTTGCACGCTCCCAAAGCCCCACGAATAGCCGTGGGAGAAACCTCACCGATGTAGGTGGGAGCCACGACGGACTCAACACCAACAACGAAACCGACCAGAACACGAGCGAACAGCAACTGCCATGAAGTGTGGGCCAATGCCTGCCACGCGTAGATCAAAACGAAGCAAGGAGAGCACAACAACAAAGTCCATTTCCTTCCAAACCTCTCGACGAAGGGACCTCCCAATAGGATAGCACCACCCATAGCGCCCAAGTTAACCAGAGACCCAAACAACGAACCTTCTGTAGATGTATCAAACACATACAAATGGTCATCGGGACCAACCTGGATAAGGACACCATCGGCAGTGGTAACATGATTCTGCATGGTATCAATAGTCTGACCAGTGAAACCCAAAGTTAGACCAAACATGAGTGGACCTAGTAAACATGCAGCCACAGAGAGTACTGCACAGAGGTATCTCATTGACTATCAAAACATTAACGAACCTGAACAAATGAACCTTAGAGCACAACATAAACATCGACTCCATGCTCGCTAATTCGCTTGCATAACTAGTGAGTATCCTGATCGGCACAGATTTCTGCGCATTGTGTCCTGGTTGAGTTATAGGCAGCTCTATCCGGTTTTCTCTAGAAGAATGGATATGCCGTGCTAGGACCAACAGAGGAATCTCGGAGAACCCAAGAAGACGTCCCTTCTCTCGATGGGTGAGAGCACGTTCGACTTGCATAATCCGAAACTGCGTATCCACGTAGGTTACAATTCAAATATGTCACAATCAAAATTGGCAGCGTGAGTCTAATTATGTCACTGCCAAAATATACAACAACTAAGACTCATTCCATCTTGGTCGTGATAAATTGGGATCGTGACAAATTTGGATCAACACGGCTAACGTGGAGTGTAGCATAATAGGATGATGATATCTTATGTACAGCAACGACCGAGCCGATGATTGGGATGCCAGTGATACCTTCATGATGGGAATCTCAGCCGAGATGGAAATCACTGTGAGGACCCTTCGGCATTTCCAGGCCGAGCTGGTGCGTCTGTCACTATGTATGCGGTGGTCGAAAACCCATAGACGCTGAGGTTGGGAGAGGCATACGTGACACTGAAGCCCGCAAAATGAGGATTCACTGCGAGCCTCGCAGCTCGAAGCCAGATTCACGTATGCAGGACCCGTGCATGGATACAGCAAAAGGATAGGAGCCCAACAGCATTCAACCCCCAAATGTAACCGCTCCAAGCCTCTCAACATCAAGAAAAGGGCGGAAAGAGAAGACGTTTATCCACTACATACCTGATGATCGACACCTTCCGTCATGCTGCGATTAGCCTGCTAGCCAAACCGCAAGTACTACAAAGTACAAAATGAATTCACGCATGCCATGCACACACACTTGTGCGATTATGTCTTCTGAGAGGGTATCTCAGCCAAGTGCTTCCCCTCAAGGAAGTCTAGGAGTATATTGCTCTACGAATCGTAGACTACGATAGAACAACGGACTGGTGTCAACGACTCCTTCTACTGTGCTTCACCCGCCAAGCTGTAGACTCGCAGCGAGGTCACGGCAGTTAGCAGCGCGACTTTGTGCGGGACAACTCTCACTCACCCCAGGACATTCATTCACTCGTGAGATAGTCACCTGGCCAGTGTATGACTGCGAGATCCTGATAGATAACTTGATACACTACTTCCAATCCTTCCCAGCAGACCAGAAGGCGGGTCAGAGAAAGTGCGCTCATCATTCGTATAAAGTCGAATTTGATCTGAGACGCAACTTGCGCGCAAGTGCTTCAATCAACTAACGGGTTCCTCACACAGCACCTACATGCTCGCATTAATCTCATGTGATCATTTACGTATTTCTAGTGGACGGTCGTCAGACAGACGCATCACGGTCCGGTTCCCATGGGGCTCCGGTTCGCGAGTTTCGACATCCTGAAGTTTGCGCTCCTCAAATCAGCGAGATACTAAACGACCATCTAACTCACCGATGTTAACCTGTTGCGTCGAAAATGCAGTCGAGAGACTCTAAACCGTGTGGAAGTCGACCGTTGCGAGGTAGTTCAGTCGATAATTAAATTATCATAATTTACGGTTCATCCTACTAAATCAGCTGTATAGCGCCCAATTGAGGCCAATGGAATGTGTTCATCTGAGGACCTCTATCGCCCTAAGGTGGAGGAGTTCGCGTTCCCGAACGCCATATTTTTCCTTGTCGCACCGACCGGACAGAGCACTAACTATACCGTTATATACTGTACCCTCTTCGATGAGTTGTTTGGCGAGCTCGTCAACCACCGTCAAACGCACACGTATAGTGACTCATCAACGCGGAATCGACAATACTGGAAGCTAAACTGAAAAGACTGATCGAATGTCAGCACAAAATGAGGAAGTGTCGTCTAAACAGAATTTCTTCCACAACGCTGCTTACTCTAGCGTAGAAAAATATAGCATATCGCTGCTCACGATATAGGTTCAACAACTCCATCGATGGTAGACTACTGTTGGAGTAGTAATCAAGGGAAAACGGAGCATGTACCCGGTGAGGTCGATGCGACTATGATATCGCGAGGTACGCCTCCGTGAAACGACTCCTCCATTCGGGGCAACTATGCCAGTACAAGATACGTTCTCGTGCGATCGATTCCTCTAGTCAGGACGACTATGCCATTACAAGGTGTGCCTTCGTGAGATCGATTTCTACTCGGGGCGACTATGCCATAACGAGATATGCCTTCGTGAGATCGATTTCGTCATCCGGGGCGACTCATTTCATCGATACACCAAAGGAACTTCGATTTTGACGGATTGGTGAGATCGACTCGGCTGTTGGTCACCACTTATTCCATTCGAGTAGATATGATAGGACTCCAGCTCGATGGGTCATCTGTTAGACGAAGCCCATATCGCAACAGTTCAAGGTCGTTCAGGCCCTGAACTTCAGGGACACTGGTCTTATCGAGATAATCTCGCGACGGCATGACATCTCGACTTGCATTTGAGATGAAATTTTCTGGTATGCTAAGCGATTCAACTCTGTGGTGCTGTAATTTACCAACGCGTGTCGTTCTAAACAGTCTGGGATCATCGTCCATGTCTTGGAGTTCACAACAATGGCTCATAGTCCAGAGTCGAGAGGTTGAAAATGATAAAATGCTAGGAGGCATCCATCGGAATTATGCCGATAAAAGGTGAACAAACTGATATTTCAAGAACATTTTTTATAATTTCCAGCATTGAAGTCAATTCAATTCAAACTGTTAATTAACGAGCTACATCTACATCTGCGTGTTCGCGTATCACTCATCAGTACTAATCATGTACAGGAATTCATTATCAGGAAGCAGCTCACTGATAGCAGAAATACGTTTAAGCAAGACGTTGGCAACAATTGAGATTAAATAACTCGCTGTCGGAGAGGTGAAGGCATCGTAGACTTGCTGGATTGGTATATTAGAACCCGCTGGGGGGAAAGTAGTAGATGCCATCTACTAGATGGTCCGCAGAATCAGTAGATTTACAGCAAAAGGAGCAGCAATGGTAACGCTTGAGCGAAAGCAGAATGAGCATCCATAAGGCAACGCACCCCCCTTGATGAGACATCACAAAACAGGGCTGCACACATCAATCCAAGCAGTTTTCGGTAATCCACGCAACCTCCCATAATCCAAGCAAATCCGCTCAATCCAAGCTATATGGTGCATGACAGAATGTGATTGGGGTAGTGACAAGTAAAAAAGGGCAAGCGAGCGAAGCGAGCTAGCCGAGGAAACCTCTTGGTGTCTTCTCTGTTCACATCTCTGTTTAACACTGTTTTAGCTTTTCTGCGGCGTCCGCCGAGTACTTCACTAATTCTATTGACCGTTTACGCCTTTCCCCTTTCCCTACTCAATGACCTTGACGAATCGTCTATTGTTTCACGTATATATGTGCACTAACTTGTGATGACATCGTGAACCTTTTGGGGAGCAATCACAACGATACTATCTGCTCGACTACTTGCCCTAGTGATCTCTGAGCTTCGCGAGACTTCGGGCGAACCTATCGCAATTCGGGCCGAAACGTCAAGACAAACCATAATATGGTAAGTGAAGCAGTACTCACAAGAACAAGCATATGTGCAAAGTATACTAATCTATGTGAGTTAATCTAAGTAGGGGAAAGGAAGTGGGATCTAGTATCGCAGCACTTGACACGTCATGTCGGACTTGATCAATGTCAATCTACAAGAAAAGCATTGTTGTCTCGGGAAAGGTGTTGAAAGGATTTTGTAGATAGCTGACGTAGCTCCAGCACCACGGGAGATGCTGTGTAATCAGTCACTGAATGAACATGTAAGTCACATGTTTGATCATTGACGTCACCTGATGAGAGGTAGCGCCTGCGAGAAATTAGCTCACTGGGATCTTTAGATATTTGCCAAGATTCTCACAGTGAAGGCCTTTAACGCCTGGCGTATAACATATTCCTATGGAACCTATACAGCTCTCTGATAGCGAAGCTACAATCGTTAGAATTACTCGGTAGACAAAATTCTCTTCAATTCCGATTCAGCTTTGAACTATACATGAAGCGCCCATGTGAGAGGGATCTGCGCTGACGTACTGCCTATGCGTATAGCGTTGCTGGTGTGCTTCTGTATCCGACTGTCGATTGAAATCAATAAAGTGAGCCGATCAGTATCTAACGTCTACCTGTAACCGACTGACTTCAAATACACTGTAATGGAGATTGTGTGTGAGCACGCAAGAACCGACTTTATCATCAAATAAGTTACAGCTGGTAAGCGATCTGCAACTTACTAACTTGAGAATGAGAGTAACAACTGAGAGAATTCTCCTATATACACACGACTACATAACTCGATCTGAACAAGCAACTTAACGACGATATCTCCACCCATCAAAACTTGATTAACTAACACAGCAAGAACACCTCGGTAGCCTTGTAACTTATCCAATGACAAGTTGGGAGTAGATCTCAAGAAGTCTCTCGGAACAACCTTATAATATGAAAAATACCTTTGGTCGCCCGTTAACGGATTTATAGAATGATTACACGTACACTATCTTAACGGAGAACAGTCCATATTCAACATACTTGAAGAGAAAATAAACTATCCTTAAAGGAGAAATTATTCAAATCGTTATGTAGCAGCACTACCTCAGTGCCGATACCTTACTCACTGCGAACAAACAGCCTTCTCGACATCTACATTGACGGGAGCTTCAACAGCCTCACCATTTCTTCTACTGAAGTAATGTCGAATCTCTTCGAAGGTCTTGCCTTTTGTCTCTGGAACAACCAACAGAACAAAGATGACCGTCACAAGACAAACAACGGCGAAACTCCAGAAGACACCCTGGTAGGTTATAGCCTCTCCATAGTCATCTAAGAACATGGTGACTATCCAAGAACAGATAAAGTGAACGCCAGTGGCGATAGATGCAGAGAGACCCCTCACTTCATTGGGGAAGATCTCAGCCATGATCAACCATGAGATGGCACCAACACCAATGGAGTAGGAAGCAATGTACAAGAAGGCAGAGAAGATGGCCAACCAACTGACGCTGTTATCATTAACATCATCAAGGAAGAAGAATACACCCAGTAGAATAGCTCCTACACACATACCAGTAGCACCCGCTACCAAAAGAACTCTTCTTCCCGCCATATCCATGATGATGCAAGCAATTAGAGTTACAACCACTTGAGCAGCCATAACAGCAAGTGCCATAGCCTCTTTGTTATCTAATCCAGCAGCCTGGAAGATAGTTGTTTGATAAAATATAACGCCATTGATACCGGAGAACTGCTGAAGGACTTGCAAAGCAATACCAATGAACAACTGCATCTTGCATTGTCCAAGCGCACTGAAAGCCCAAGAGGCACTCTCCTTCCAGGTGTTCTTTGCGTTCTTAGCATGATGGGCAGCTGATATCTCATAAGCCTTCACTTCTTCCATGATCTCAGGATCCTCTTCAACTGACTCATAACCTCTCAGTTTCAATAGAACCTTCTTGGCATCGTCAGCACGACTATGCTCAGCTAACCAACGAGGAGATTCCGGAACGAAGAATATGCAGACACCCAATAGTGCACTGGGAATCAAATAAATCCAACTCACAGTACGCCACTGACAGAAGGTGCTGTCGGTAGCATTGGGATCAATAGAGCCGGCATCAGTTCTGAAAGCCATCCCAAGAGCATAGGCGAGAAGGACACCGATTGTGATGGAAAGCTGGTTGCACGCTCCCAAAGCCCCTCGAATAGCCGTGGGAGAAACCTCACCGATGTAGGTGGGAGCCACGACGGACTCAACACCAACAACGAAACCGACCAAAACACGAACGAGCAGCAACTGCCATGAAGTGTGGGCCAATGCCTGCCACGCGTAGATCAAAACGAAGCAAGGAGAGCACAACAACAAAGTCCGTTTCCTGCCGAACTTCTCACTGAAGGGACCCCCCAATAGGATAGCACCACCCATAGCGCCCAAGTTAACCAGAGACCCAAACAACGAACCTTCTGTAGATGTATCAAACACATACAAATGGTCATCGGGACCAACCTGGATAAGGACACCATCGGCAGTGGTAACATGATTCTGCATGGTATCAATAGTCTGACCAGTGAAACCCAAAGTTAGACCAAACATGAGTGGACCTAGTAAACATGCAGCCACAGAGAGTACTGCACAGAGGTATCTCATTGACTATTAAAACATCAATGAATCTGAACAAATGAACCTTAGAGTACAACATAAACATCGACTCCATGCTCGCTAATTCGCTTGCATAACTACTGAGTATCCTGATCGGCACAGATTTCTGCGGACTGTGTCCTGGTTGGGTTATAGGCAGCTCTATCCGGTTTTGTCTACAAGAATGGATATGCCGTGCTAGGACCAACAGAGGAATCTCGGAGAATCCAAGAAGACGTCCCTTCTCTCGATGGATGAGAGCACGTTCGACTTGCAGAATCCAAAACTGCGTATCCACGTAGGTGACAATTCAAATATGTCACAACCAAGATTGGCAATGCGGGTCCAATTATATGTCACTTCCAAAGCATACTACAGCTAAAGACTCATCCAATCTTGGTTGTGATAAATTGGGATAGTGACAAGTTTGGATCAACACGGCTAATGTGGAGTGTAGCATAATAGGATGATGACATCTTATGTACAGCAACGACCGATGGTTAGGATGCCAGCGATGCCCTCATGATGAGAGTCTCAGCCGAGATGGAAATCAATGTGAGGACCCTTCGGCGTTACCAGGCCGAGCTGGTGCGTCTGTCACTATGCATGCGGTGGTCGGAAACCCATAGACACTGACGTGACACTGAAGCCCACAAAATGAAGATTCACTGCGAGCCTCGCAGCGCGAGGCCAGATTCACGTATGCAGACCCCGTGCATGGTTACAACAAAGGGATACAAGCCCAACAGCATTTAACCCCTAAATGTCACCGCTCCGAGTATCTCAACATCAAGAGAAGGGCGGTAAGGGAAGACGTTTATTCACCACATACCTGATGATCAACACCTCCCATCACGCTGCGATTAGCCTGCTGGCCGAACCGCAAGTACTACAGAGTACAAAATGAATTCACGCATGCCATGCACACACACTTGTGCAATTATGTCTTCTGAGAGAGTATCTCAGCCAAGTGCTTCCCCCTCAAAGAAGCCTAGGAGTATATTGCTCTACGATAGAATAACGGACTGGTGTCAACGACTGCTTCTACTGCGTTTCACCCGCCAAGTCATCGTTTCCCTATTTCTAACAGTATTTCGGTATATACTCCACCCTTCTTCGATTAACTAACACAAATAATCGTTCGAGTTGACTTGAACTTCTTTTTGGTAGGAAGTAGGAACAGTATAATCAACCGCTGAGGAAAACCTGGGCGACTCTAAAATAAAACCGAGAACACACAAACAAAGACAAAGCGAAATAGAGTTGATAGAATACATATCATGTTATAAAGTTCAAGAGCAGCATCTCAGTTATAAATACGACTGGCGCTCGCAAATCACTGATACATCGATGAAAGGGAGCTTCCATCGTGACTGAGACAGAACTCTCATGGTTCATAGAGCAGCATCACTGTTGAAATTCCACGTCTTTGTAGCCTAGTTGTTTGTCGGAATCACTTTGTCATCCGCAGCAACTACTGGGTTCGTGTGGGATGCGGTCTTCTTCTTACCGAAGCAATCGCAATTCACAACCTTGCCGCTGTTGAAGTGCTCCTGGATCACTTCAAAGGACCTTCCCTTAGTCTCGGGCACGAATACCAATACGAAGACAGCCAAGACCATGCACATGAAGGCAAAACTCCAGAAGACGCCTTGATAAGTGATTGCTTGCCTGTAGTCATCCAAGAACATAGTGACGATCCAAGAGAAGAACCAGTTGACAGCGGTAGCAATAGACGCAGAAAGACCTCTCACTTCATTAGGGAAGATCTCAGCCATGATCAACCATGGGATGGCACCAACACCAATGGAGAAGGAAGCAATATACAAGAAGGCGGAGAAGATGGCCAACCACGCAATATCATTATCATCGATATCTTGCTCGAAGAAGAAAACACCCAATAAAATAGCAGCTATACACATACCAACTGCGCCCAATACGAGCAGGAATCTTCTACCGGCCATATCCATTACAATACAAGCAATGAACGTGACAATGACTTGCACTGCCATGACGGCAAGAGCCATGGACTCCTTACCATTCAAACCAGCTGCCTGGAAAATAGTTGTCTGATAAAAGATGACAGCGTTGATACCCGACAACTGCTGTAGAATTTGCAGAACCACACCAATGAAAAGTTGCATTTTACACTTTCCCAGAGCATGCCAGGACCATTCGGCGGTCTCCTTCCAGTTACTCTTCGCGTTCTTACTATTTTGTTCAGCTTCAGCTTCATAAGCCTTCACCTCCTCCATGATCTCGGGATCTTCCTCGACCGTTTTAGAACCACGTAGTCTCAGCAGAACCCTAGTGGCAGCATCAGCACGATTATGCTCAGCCAACCAACGAGGGGATTCCGGGACGAAAAACATACATATACCAAGGAGAGCACTGGGAATCAGATAGATCCAACACACATCACGCCATTGACAGAAAGTGCTCGAATCAGCATTAGGATCAGTCGAACCAGAGTCCGTCCTGAATCCCAGACCAAGGGCGTAGGCAATAAGAATACCGATAGTAATAGACAACTGGTTACAGGCACCCAAGGCACCACGAATCTTAGTCGGGGATACCTCGCCAATATACGTGGGAGTTACAACAGACTCCACACCAACAACGAAACCAATGAGCACACGCTCAAATAACAGTTGCCACGCAGTATGTGCCAATGCCTGCCATACGTAACACAGCAAGAAACAGGGAGAGCATCCCAAAAGAACCCACTTCCTGCCGAACTTCTCGATGAACGGTCCACCCAGAAGAATAGCACCTCCCATAGCACCAAGATTAACTAGTGAACCGAACAAAGAACCCAGTTGAGAGTTGTCGAAGACATATAGGTGATCATCGGGGCCCACTTGAATAGGAGTACCATCAGACGTAGTAACACTATTTTGCATGGTATCAATGGTCTGACCAGTGAACCCCAGAGTGAGACCGAACATAAGAGGTCCGAGGCATGAAGCAGCCACGGAAAGGCACGCACAGAGATATTTCATTTTGGACGGGCCAAACTTAAAAAAACCTTGAGCAAAAGGAATGAAAACCATAATCACTAATCAAGCTTCTACCAATGTTATAAACCGACACCCAAAACCATAGCAAAAAACTTCGTAAACTGACGCACTAACACAGAATAACAATTCTTCGACGACGATCTCATTCTAGCATAACTTAGATCATCGAGCAAGGCCTAAAAATCACAATCAAGCCGCCATCAATTGTAACGTACCGGAAGACTTACACTGTGTGAGTAACGCGTAGCTGCAAATCCTAGCTAGCATATCCATCAGCTTCGTGAATCTTAGTGGGAGATTCCTGTGCAAAATGTCCCGTATCACACAGCCTTGGGCGATGATAGTTGATGTGAGAATTTTCCGGTGAGTTTTCCGAGACTGTTGTTCCGAGACATAGTATTTACTTGTTCCAATTCTAGGAGGTACTTACTTAATCCTATCCAGCCATTCCAAGGTTAGAAAAATTTACAAATTCGGGAGCTGAAAAACTCTATCTTGTGTCTTGATTAAACTCATCGTGAAGTGACCATCTCATCATGCGATTCGGCGCGTGACCCGAAGGAACAAAATACAGTGCAGCTGATTATAGTGAATCCTGGAAACAGTAAAGGGTTAGTGAAACTGATCTTGTTACAAACCGTTATAATCGTCCATTGAAATCAGTGAAGAACAGCAAATAGGTTCTCCATTCTCTCGTGCTTATCGAGTCTCATCTATGACTCCATACACTTATTTGTTGAATTGTTCGGTGGCAGTTGGTGCGGATCAGAACCTTCTGGGAAGGAGCCAGCAATATCACTTGGGCATTGAAAAGCACCCGGGACTTCTGGACCACCAACGTCACGCGTTGATCATTACGCCAACTTCACATGGATACAACAATCACATTTTAAGCGGTTCTCAAGTAAGTCTCTTCCACATGGCACTAACTTGAGCTCATTCCACCTATGACATACTCAAAACTCAACAACCCTGCGATTCAATGTAGATTCTAGACAGTCGATTGTAGAGCGATACTCCTTCACCAGGAAAAAAGCCTGCCTAACAGTAACGATAGGTAGATGAATAAAATTATCTCACTTTGTAATCGGTATAAAAGTAGACAGCAAGAACAACGTGATGCAGCCTTAATCACCAGAATGAAGAAGATAAAGCTATAAATTGTGATTAGATAAACTTAGGTAACCTGAGGGTAGTAGTTGCTATAAGGATGTTAAGGTAAGGAAAATTCGATTGCATAAGATGCACTCTACTGAACAAATTGAACAAGAATCCGGATAGACTATATCTGCTACCCACAAATTCTACCATACAACAGTAATTGCTTGGTTATATGACCCAAGCACAAGAAACTAATGAATTACACAGCCTCATCCACCTTTTGCAGGCTGGATGAAGGAGAACCTTCAGTAGAGACTTTCATGTCGGTGTTATCACTGGAGGCTTCGACAGGCTGCTGATCCTTGTCGTCGCTGTCCATGGGCTTTTGACGGGTTCTGCGCTTCTCCAACCACTGGCAGTTTATTATATGACCCTCATCAAAGTAAGCCTGGATCACTTCGAATGATCGGCCCTTAGTCTCCGGGATGAACAACAGGACGAAGACAACCAAGACAAAACACATGAAGGCAAAACTCCAGAAGACTCCTTGATAGGTAATCGCCTCCCTGTAGTCATCCAAGAACATGGTGACGATCCAAGAAAAGAACCAATTCGTAGCGCTCGCGATAGAACTTGCAAGACCTCTCACCTCATTGGGGAAAATTTCGGACATGATCAACCACGGAATGGCACCAACACCAATAGAGAAGGATGCGATATACAAGAAGGCAGCGAACAGAGCCAACCACGCAATATCATTATCATCGATATCTTGCTCGAAGAAGAAGACACCCAATAAAATAGCAGCTATACACATACCAACTGCTCCCAATACGAGCAGGAATCTTCTACCAGCCATATCCATAACAATACAAGCAATGAACGTGACAATGACTTGCACTGCCATGACGGCAAGAGCCATGGACTCCTTATTATCCAACCCTGCAGCCTGGAAGATAGTAGTTTGATAGAAAATAACAGCGTTAATACCAGATAGCTGCTGTAACACTTGCAGAATAACTCCGATAAATAGCTGCATCTTAGCACGACCCAACGCGTGATAAGACCAAATGGCGGTATCCTTCCAGGTACCCTTAACGTTCTTGGCATTCTGCTCAGCCTCGGCCTCGTAAGCCTTAACCTCTTCCATAATCTCGGGATCCTCCTCAACTGTTTTAGAACCACGGAGTCTTAACAAAACCCTCGTGGCAGCATCGGCATGGTTATGCTCAGCCAACCAACGAGGGGATTCAGGGACAAAGAATACACAAATACCAAGGAGGGCACTGGGTATCAGATAGATCCAACTCACATCACGCCACTGACAGAACGTACTCGAGTTAGCGTTTGGATCAGTAGAGCCTGCATCCGTTCTGAACCCCATACCAAGGGCGTAGGCGATAAGAATACCGATAGTAATAGACAACTGGTTACAGGCACCCAAGGCACCACGAATCTTAGTCGGGGATACCTCGCCAATATACGTGGGAGTTACAACAGACTCCACACCAACAACGAAACCAACGAGCACACGCTCGAACAACAGCTGCCAAGAAGTATGAGCTAATGATTGCCATACGTAACAGAGTAAGAAACAGGGGGAGCACCCGAACAGAACCCACTTCCTGCCAAACTTCTCAATGAGAGGACCACCCAACAGTATAGCACCTCCCATGGCACCGAGGTTGACTAATGAACCGAATAGAGAACCTTCAGTAGTGTTACCGAATACCCAAAGGTGATCATCGGGGCCAACTTGAATAGGTGTACCATCACTCATCGTGACTCCATTTTGCATAGTATCAATCGTTTGACCAGTGAAGCCAGAAGTCAAACCGAACATCAATGGTCCAAAAAGGGACGCGCCCACGGAGATGATAGCACAAACATACTTCATAGCGAACGGAAGAAAATTGAAAAAAAACTGAGCACGAGAAGATACGTATTGCCCTATGAATATCAGCGATACACCAACAGACCAACTCCTATCAGCGAAAGAAGCCAGTAGCTAAAACCACTCGTGAAAACCGACGAACCAACACACTACACGAAACCCACCCAGAGCCCGAGGAACGATATTTCACACTAATGAAACCTGTACATCCTAGTCAATGGAATTCACCATAACTAACTAAGATTGCAGATAATGCGGAGCAAGTGGCACAAACTTTGGAATATTAGCTGGTAGATACGTTACTCTCTATGATACGGACTTCTTCAGCTCGAAGAATCTTAGGGGAAGGATTCTTGTGTCGAATGTCTCCTATCACTCAGCTCCAACTGATACAAGTCAACTCGACTTTATTCAATGAGGTTTCCTGTCTCGTAAGTCTACCAGGATTTTTTCAGTGCTATATGTTATGCATCAACTATCTTCATAAGCTCCGTCTGACAAGGAAGGTGCAATCGGATTATATAAGGTAGGTCATATCAACCTCTGATCTTTAGGATCGGTTTGAAGTCCTTTCCGCGAGGTCATTTCAGGGTATGTCCAAGATGACTTCGGCATTTTGTGGAAGCAAAGATCGGCACTTTGTGGAGGCAAATATCGACATTGATACTGTTACAGGAGGTAAGTGCCGATTGGGCAATACTTGGAACTCAATAACAACTCTTCTGTTCAATATGTATTTTGGACTAGAATGATGTTCGTTTACCTGGAATATACTCCACTCAATCGTAACGATGCGTTGATAAATAAAGATCATTCCTGTATGTAATCCTTGTAAGCTAACAGCGAAAACTAGAAGCAGCCGATCAAATTCCGATACTCGAAACAACGGAGATAACAAAGATACAAACTATGATTGAATAAACTTCGGTACGTAATAAGAATGAATGAATGGATATGTTGCCACCTGAATAGTAAGTTCAAGCCTTCGATGAATCGTGACTCTTCTCAAGGTCTTCTACGACGCCCAGACGAAAGGTCACGAGGAAGCTTCGATATGGAGATCAACCCTTACCTAGCTCGTGGCTGGTGGGCGCTCCAGCAAGACGTCGGATTCCCTGGCTCTACAAGGGAATACATCACAATGTAATGTATTTCTTTGTAGAGCCTGTGATGCTCACAGTGTCCCCGGGATGAAAAACTTCTTATAGACTACCTGCATCGATAACTATGACCTTCGCATAGAGCAAAGTACGCCGTACGACCGACGCCTAAAGCTTCGCTCCTTCTAGAGGTAGCAACACCAGATTCACCGATACCAACCGACCTTGTATGATTACTGATCTCGAGATGCCTCTTCAGCGAGGTTATGATCAGGGTGGCTGAAAATGGAAAGAATCGGCGACCTCATCGCCTTTGCCAAGGTCTTAGGATCGGAGCTGAGCTCTACTATCGCCCATGACAAGAGCTGTCGGCGAAACTGGGCAACTTGAGATGGTATAGGTTTGCATGCGTAGAAGTCTGTAATGCGAAGTGTTTGACCGATCCCAATAGTGGGAGACCGCTTCCACTTCTCAGGCGGACTTACGTTTGATGTAGTAGACCAGGTGTTCGAGCGACGCCGTTTGGTAGACGCGCTAGGCAATTCTTGAAGTAGGCCACGTTGGGTAGTGTATAGTTTTTCTGGCTCCAGAGCAAACTTAGCAGCCGAACCATGTGTTAATTCTTCATCGTCAATAGGGGTTGCCCGAAAGGCGCCAAGAGGAGTTCTTCCAATAAACTTAGTGGATACCACTGGGCTTTCATGTGCGGGCTCATGTTCTGGCGTGGCGCTTCTATTTTGAGGAACCTGTAAAACAGCTCAATCTAGGCACATTTGTTTCGCGATCCGCGACTATTCTCACTACATAAGTGTCGACGTGCATTTTGCTCTTTTGGTTTGTACTTCTGTCGCCGGGACGCTTTTGCCGCGAACGCCGCCTGTCCACTCTGAGTTTCTTTAAGAACTGTGCTACATATTCGTGACCCATCGTCATCTGTACCACTCCCCGGTGAGTGACAACGAAGTGCTCCCGGAACCGCTCGGGATTGCGCTGAAGATGGAAGGTATTACAGTTATCCATGCGGCACTTGTATACTTGTCTGGTAACTAAGGCAACCTTTTAGCAGACAAGACGATGTGCCCTATCATACCCGTATTTCCCTGAGTGGCTTGCATCTGACGCATCTCCGTGTCGAAATATGGCGTGGCGTCGAATTCGCGGGGGTCTTGACGTCCTACCATTACAAAGTGTGAACTGAAGGGAATTAAACCGAGAACGGTTCTCACAGAACCATGAAACCTGAAAAATACTATAATATTGTGGCATAATACTTTTAACAAGTTTCTACTAATTACTATAACATCAGTGCAATAGAAAGACTTGATAGTATCAAGTTGATACCATATGAGAATCTCATAATGAGATGATTTAATGTCATTGAATCATTAAATTAATGATAATCATCAATACTGATCACTGGTGATCAGTGATCAGTGATCACTCGCTGAGATATCTAGCAATGCCAGACTGGTATAATGGTTCATTACGCCAGATACATTACCAGGAGACTCCTGGTAGGTACCTTACTCCTGGCAGGAGTAAATTACACGAAATGCAATGATTTTACGATGTAATTGCTTTCGCAATCGTCCCGATACTATGCCGCAAAGTTTGCGGTCTACGATACTCTCCACCAAAAATCAATTGGAGGAAGACCGAGACATCGAGATGAAAGCGCGCGCGAAGCGCGCGTTAGACCACAGGGAACCTTTCCTTGGTTTCCTCATTCTTTCCTCATTTTTTCCTCTCTTTCCTCGGCTGAAAAGTTTGCCGTGATCCTTTCCGCGTTTCAGCCACCCTTGTTATGATATCTCTTTGCCGTTTGGGAGGCGGGAATACACCCAAATGGAATACACCGATACGGTAGAAGTTGGCGGATCTCTCATTGCGCGGTATTGACCACTTATGCATGCCGCAGATAGTACAGCGGACACGCATTTCGTGTCACGCAAGCTACCTTCATCCAGCTTGAAGGGTCCAATAGCGCCTACGCGCCTACGAGAATCTACCTCGCACTGGTGAGCAGAATCTCTCGCGAGAAGCTCGGTCACCTTGGCGGTGAGCGGATCTAGCTTTCCCGATTGAAAGACCATCGAGCTCCAAGCTCGGAGTTTGCCAACCCTGGCAGGTTTACCCTGCAGTGCTGCGCCGAGTGGGCTTTTGGGCCAGAAGCCAGAAGTCCAGCCTAAAGTTTTGGCGGTGACTTTGGCCTTGGGACTGGCATAGGAGTCGGCCTGGCAACTGGATAGATAGCCCTGGCATTCGGGTTGATATTAGACTGAAGTGTATCCTTCTGTATCTAAGAAGCGTCGCGCAGCATAATTGCATACGCTTTTTTTACTTCCTGCCATCCGAAACATCCGTTGTAACCGAGCATCCCAGCCTTCCACCACACTGCTAGAATATTGGAAAAACTATGTCTCATTCCTCGATCGCATTAATTACTGTCACCATGACACGTCAGTTGCTCAACGATAAGTTCACAGGACACACTGATACAGTAATATCTCAGCAAACTGACTAACGCAACCATTTTGGAGTATAACCAGTACTAGAAATTTCCCAACACAGCAAGGGGAGACGAGATCTCTTACTCACTGCAAATTGCTCTACACATATGACAACATCGCGACTGGACAAAGTGAAGCTACCTTCTGCCATCCTCCTCAGTCTTGTAATACGTATTCAACGCATTGAACGAGGATGAGGAGGCGGTACTTGACAAAGCGAGATGATTTGAACGCGAGATAGAACACTTCAGATGATAAAGTAAGTACAATAATAATACGTCATAGGAGAGCATCTGAACATCGAGCTCATTTGATATGCGCAAGCGACGCTGGCTGTTGTAGAAACACCAAGTATCGCTCACATTCGACGAGACCACGCATCAGTTACGGAAATCATTTACAGTACTGGCGGGCAATGCTCGGAGTAGTAACGTGAGATCGTACTACCAAGAAAATAAAGTTAAGTGTAATAAGGAACAACGGCTACGCCCGGAATGGAGTAGTCGGTCATTTTATAGTTACAACGGAGTCCTCGAGTCCACAATACAAACAGCATCGAAGATCTATGCGAGTCTATGCTAGTTTACGACGAACTACTCGTAACACCATTAGGAGGCGTAAAAGTCATCCCAACACAGCTTCCGAACATCACACCCGATGACATATCGGACGGTACATTCGAAAAGCTGTTTTTCGTCGGGAAGCTTAGACATCTACAGTAGTGGTAGGACTATGAGGAGTCTCTACTGCAGAGACCACCTTAGCTTTATCAGCATGCTTACGATGATACTTCTTGTCGAACTCAGCTTCAATCTGCTCGAAGGATTTACCCTTAGTCTCAGGTATGAAGAATAAGACGAAGAAGATCATCACTAAGCAGATGAATCCGAAACTCCAGAACACACCCTGATAGGTGATAGCCTTTCGGTAAGCATCCAAGCACATGGTGACAATGAACGAGAAAAGCCAGTTAACGGCAGTGGCGATGGCGGCAGCGTTACCTCTGACGTCGTTGGGGAAGATCTCGGACATAATGAGCCACGGGATAGCACCAACACCGATGGAGAAGAAGGCGATATAACAGTAGGCAGAAGCCAGAGCCAACCAGCCAACGTTAGTCAAGCCGGTGACATCCTGTAGATAGAAGAAAAGACCCAACATCCACGCGGATATGCACATACCAGTAGCACCCACAACCAGCAGGACCCTCCTGCCAGCGAAGTCCATGATGCAGCAGGCGATGAAGGTTACAACGACCTGGACTACCATGGTAATGAGAGCCATGGTTTCTTTGTTAGAGATACCCGCTGCCTGGAAGATAGTAGTCTGATAGAAGATGACCGCATTGATACCCGACAACTGCTGACAGATCTGCAGCACGACACCGATGACGACCTGGATCCAGTATTTGCGAAGACCAGATATGGCTTCGTTGAAACGCTGCTTCTGCGTCATACCAGCCTTAGCCTTCTGAGCCTCAGCGGTAACTTCGTAAGCTTTGAGCTCCACAGCTACGTCCGCATCGTTCTCATCGGTACCATGTAGTCTCAACAATACCTTTTTCGCGGCATCCAATCCACGATGCTCCGCGAGCCAACGAGGAGATTCGGGGACGAAGAATACAAGGACACCAAGGAGACCGGATGGGATGAGGTAGATCCAGCTCACAGCACGCCAGTTGCAGAAAGTCTGACCGTCGGCATTGGGATCCACGGACCCAGCCTGAGTCCGGAAGGCCATACCCAAAGCGTAGGCAATGAGAATGCCAATAGTAACAGCCAACTGATTGGCAGCACCGAGCATACCACGAATCTTAGTGGGAGAAGCCTCACCAATGTAGGTGGGGGCAGCCACGGACTCGACGCCAACAACAATACCGACAAGAACACGCTCGAAGAGCAACTGCCACGAAGTGTGGGCCAAAGCCTGCCACAAGTAGCAGAGCACGAAGCAGGGGGAAATACCAACAAGGCACCACTTCCTTCCAAACCTATCAATGAGGGGACCACCAATGAAGGCACCAAACATGGCACCGATGTTCACAAGAGATCCGAACAAGGAAGACTCGCTCGAGCTGTCGAAGACCCACAAATGGTCAGAACCACCAATCTGGATAGCAGTACCATCGTCGGTAGTGACACTATTTCCCATAGTGTCGATAGTCTGACCAGTGAAACCAGATGTGAGACCAAACATAAGTGGACCCAGGAGGACCGCACCAACAGAAAGTATAGCACAAACGTACTTCATAAGTAACAGAAATACAAGTAAACGGGAACTGAGGAAGGAATTGGCAGTTTTCATGCATCCCGTCTATCATATCCATCACCACCATCATGGTGGTGATGGATATGATAGCCGGGATGGTGACACCATGTGTATTCTTTAACACCTCTCCCTACACCTGACCCGCCCTAAGCACGATTAGTAGTGCGCGACAACACAACTCGAACGGTTTTTGTACAGCGAAAACTAGAAACTCAGGATACACCAAGACAAGTTTTGAACCCCCGACAATGGATTCTATTGGTCTGTTAGCGACGATTTCACCGTCAACTTCTTAGAAAACGAAGTTGCCTTTTACCCTCACCCTCGATCTCCGACACCAGCAACGTGCTCCACGTGCTGAGCGGAATATAAGGAAGCGGTATACGGCTCAACAGGCTCAACTGAAGCCTGACCGAGAGAATTCGATCTACCTGACTGAAAGAGGCCTCAACTCGAGAAGTCCGACCCCGGTCCAGTAGAACCGATGAACTAATCATAGGAACGACAGATAGTAAGTATTGGATAATATACCCAAAATGCATATACACACTGAGTAGTGCGATTGTTACTAAAAGGGTGGATACCACAGGAACAATAAATTGTACAACGTAATGATATCATCTTGATGTATAGGACCAAGGATGAAGTCACCACCGGAACCAAGTGACAGTGCCGCATTCTCACGACGAATCACCCAGAGGAAAACACGTAGTCATGCACGAGCCACAACAGTTCTGGCAACCCTGCCAAATCATATAAAGTAATCACAAGAAGATAATGGAAGGTTACAGACCACTTACAATGACGACAGGTAGTAACTTCAACAAGAACGGAACACCTTGAAATCACGCATGGTCATAATAGATGTTTTTGGAGGTCCTCAACGGTAAATAACAGACAAGACATCGGCTCCCGATGAGCTTATCATCAAGAAACCACTGAGAATATGCAGTTAGAATAATCCCGCTAGTTCGGAACGTCGTCGATTTAGGATCAACGGAGACATTTCGGTCATATCCAACGTGCTTATACGGCTGCGGAGGAGGAGGTAGGGCTTAGCGTAGACTCGCCAGCCTCATCCACGGAGCCGTCCGTACCAACAGCAGCAGCCTTGGCAGATTTCGCAGCTCGCTTCTGATGATACTTCCTCTCAAATTCGGCTTCAATCTGCTCGAAGGATTTACCCTTAGTCTCAGGTATGAAGAATAAGACGAAGAAGATCATCACTAAGCAGATGAATCCGAAACTCCAGAAGACACCCTGATAGGTGATAGCCTTTCGGTAAGCATCCAAGCACATGGTGACAATGAACGCGAAGAGCCAGTTAACAGCAGTGGCGATGGCGGCAGCGTTACCTCTCACATCGTTGGGGAAGATCTCGGACATAATGAGCCACGGGATCGGGCCAACACCGATGGAGAAGAAGGCGATATAACAGTAGGCAGAAGCCAGAGCCAACCAGCCAACGTTAGTCAAACCGGTGACATCCTGTAGATAGAAGAAAAGACCCAACATCCACGCGGATATGCACATACCAGAAGCGGCGAAGACTAGCAACACTCTTCTTCCAGCGAGATCCATGATGCAGCAAGCAACGAAAGTAACCCCAACCTGAATGGCCATAGTAATGAGAGCCATGGTCTGCATGTTGGAGATACCAGCTGCCTGGAAGATAGAAGTCTGATAGAAGATGACCGCATTGATACCCGACAACTGCTGACAGATCTGCAGCACCACACCAATGACGACCTGGATCCAGTATTTGCGAAGGCCACCAATCGCATCGTTGAAACGCTCCTTCTGAGTCCAACCAGACTTAGCCTTCTGAGCCTCGACAGTGATTTGATAAGCCTTGAGTTCATCAACGACATCCTCATCATCCTCATCGGTACCATGAAGTCTCAACAGCACCTTCTTCGCGGCATCCAATCCACGATGCTCGGCAAGCCACCGAGGAGATTCGGGGACGAGGAAGACAAAAATCCCCAATAACCCAGAAGGAATGAGATAAATCCAACTAAGCTCTCGCCAGTTGCAGAAGGTACTACTGGTCGCATTCGGATCAGTGGAGTTGGCCTGAGTCATGAAACCAAAAGCCAAAGCGTAGGCAAGAAGATCACCAATAGTACAGGCCAACTGATTTGCAGCACCGAGCATACCACGAATCTTAGTGGGAGAAGCCTCACCAATGTAGGTGGGGGCAGCCACGGACTCGACGCCAACAACAATACCGACAAGAACACGCTCGAAGAGCAACTGCCACGAAGTGTGGGCCAAGGCTTGCCACAGATAGCAGAGGACGAAACAAGGGGAACACCCAACAAGGCACCATTTCCTTCCGAACTTGTCGATGAGAGGGCCACCGATGAAAGCCCCAAACATGGCACCGATGTTAACGAGAGAACCGAACAAGGAAGACTCGCTCGACCCATGCAATACCCACAAATGGTCATAATCACCAATCTCAATAGGAGTACCATCAGCGGTAGTAACCGTGTTGGCCATGGTATCAATAGTCTGACCTGTGAAACCGGTCGTGAGACCAAACATCAGTGGTCCCAGAAGGACCGCTGAAACAGAAAGTAAGGCACAAACGTACTTCATATAAGAGAGAAATACAAATGCAACTGAAAACGTCACCTTTAAGCTCCCTCACACACAGTTACCTCGACCTACTCTAACTCACCCACATCAACGTCATCATGCCTACTATACCTAGATGTCGTTCCCCATCTCGAAGACATATTTCTCTGATTAGAAACACAGACGTAGAGGGCCAAACTTTTCTGGGGAGACAGGGGAACACAAGCTATGCCAAGTCCAAGAGATACCCCCTCAGGCGGAGTCGGTCTCCGATACGACTGATGAAGGTTCATCACTACTCTCCAGCTATGCACGGTGCGGGTCTCACTCCCTCAAAGAGCATTTTTTAACATATCAGAACTCACACGATGAAACAGTCAGTGCTTCTCGAATGATGCCTTCTCTGAGCGAGGGGAGGCGAATTTTAGCTATGCACGCATGCACATCGCCCTCTCTCGAAGTCTGATCCAATTACTCGTGGCAACGCCGGGAGATATTGGATAAACGACGTGATATGGGGTATAACTACGTGAATGAATACTCATAACAGTCCAATGATGGTCAGAGTAAGCCTGTTTGAGCAACAAAATTGGCATTCTTGGGAGAGAGATCCCACCGAAAGGGACAATCTCGGGTAACGGATGACACAATAGCAGTTGGAGGGGGAGAAGTTCGCAGTCGCGATGGTGTTTTGCCGGAAGACTCTATCGTGGTCGTGGTGAAGGGCACCCATACTCAAGGAAACCACACGTCAATCCTCCCAACTACAGCGACCCGAACTGTCACGACAACTCAACCAAACGATTAGTAGTTTCCCCAGTGATCAGTGATCGCATGGCAAGTGAGGATCGGACAGCCCCATGACAGGGTTCAAGGAGAGGCAGTTGGCAGCACTACTCGTGGTAGGGTAATTTTTGTGCCAATTATGGGCAGTACATGCAAGGACTGCATCGTGAGGATGCTTCGTACCTTTCCTTGGCACGCGCGCACAGCACATCCTGGGCGAGCAGAGGCATACCGACCCCAATATTTGAGTTTCGATTCCCTCCTAATTCCTCATGCAAAGATTGAATTGTTACGGCTACAATGTTTAGGTGGTTAGCTTGCTTGCCTTCTCATCAACAGGTGGTTGGTTCGATTTCGGGTCGCGCACTGGAAATTTTGATTCACTTTTATCTGTCATTGGCTACCGAATTATGCACTTCCTGGAAGCTCAGGTGCAGGAAGTTCCTGCACCTGAGCATCTATACATTTCAGAAATCCGTTCGGCGAGTAAGGCTACCAATTCAGTGGATTGATGTCCCGGACATCAATTTAGCGGTGGGAGTCTGATAGGTAATCAACTTCGCGGATAAGGAAACCAATTTCATGCTGAGGGAATGCAATTTCACGAACTAGGACATCAATTTCGGGTTTGAGCTCTACCTACACACAAGAATATTCGTGCTGCTAGAATTGCGCAATGATGTGTGAACAAATCCTTTGCGCTGCGCAAAAGCATTCGAAGATTCTTGTGGGAAGTTGTTGGCCAGTTTGTCACCAGTGTGTCGCAATGGTTCTATCGCGCACTCATTTCATTCATGAACCTCGAAGGAGTCGTCATCGAGCAACTAGTCCAGAAAAAGGTTAGATGGGGCTGCTCAGAGTGAAGCGTTATCATCCAAACTCTACCCCGCAATCGAAGTCCTTGTACTCGTCCTTGTTGTGATTTTCTTTCCCGCTGAATTGGTAGCCTTACCCGCCAAATCGATTCCTGAAAGGTATAGTCCGTCTCTGGATCAATGAATTCCGTTGGGACGCGTGAAGCTGGACATACTAATCCGGAACGGAAAGGCTATATTTGCATTCAGAACTCTCCAATTCGCCATAGAATTCTCATATTCGCCTTAGGTCGATAGTAGGTTCACATTCGTGGTGATGAAATTCCCGACTTCGACTCTGGAGTCTTCATTTCATTGGACTGCCAATTTCGTCAAGTGCACATTGGAACCTTCAATTTGGTCCTTTTAGGGAGGTCGATTTCGATCCTGAGAACTTCAGTTTCGTGTTCACGGGGCAACTATGCCAGTGCTCCCATGCCAAAGATACACCACACTGCAACAGTTACAAGCTCATGCTCGCCTTCCGAATTGCCCCTCTACCATGGAACACTCAAATTCAACCGATGTTGACGCGAGGGTCGAGTCTGTGTTGATAGAATGCCCTCAGTACCGCCGTAGGACTGTTAATTTCGACAGCTATGCATTGGAGCATCCAATTTCGCGCCTTCTGCAGCACCAGTACGGATCTTGAACATATGAACGCGGTACTTCACAGTAACATCACAGCATCCTGATGATGCGAATCCTGCTTGGACACGGGAATAAGCCTATCTCGAATAGCGTTGCGGACTACTCCATTTTGAAGCCCCTCATAAGGATTTCCCCTCCTCCATCGTGAATGCTCGTAATGTGTTGAATCTGTGACGGCTGCCTTTTGAGCGTACTCGAAACCTCTGCGGATCGGTATTCTACTTCCTGAGCGGATACCCTAGTTCCTCGCGACACTCTATTGACTGAGAGGTATCTTGGCGTCGGGCAAAGCCGGTCTAACTGGACTGCCCGCGTTGCCCGGGTGGCCGCTGTCCGATGATCTAACTGTAAACCAAATTGTCGAGTTGCCCTAGCAGTTCGGGGTGCGGTAGCAGCTCGGAGAGCTGGCTTGTAGGTTCCCTCAGTCTGTGAGCGCTCGCTAACGACCACGATAGAAACCTCCAACTGAGCGTGATTGTTATTGTAGACTTCTCCCCTCTCAGCTCAGCTGTTGTGTAATTTGGTCCCCAACATTGTCCCTTTCGGTGGGATCTCTTGAATGAACGCCAAGTTTCTTGCCCAAATAGGCTTACCCAAAAACAGGATCGTGCAGCTACGGGTATCTATTCACGTTGTTATACCCTGCATTACGTCGCTCCTCGGATATCCTACGATGCTGCCACAAGCGATTCGTCCGAATCTCGAGAAAAGGCGATGTGCATGTTTGCATAGCTAAGATTTACCTGTGTCCCCTCTGGCGAAGGCACCGCTCGAGTATTCCCGACGGGCATATCGCAGGGTACGTTCGGAACGCTCTGTGGTAGAACACAATCTGCACTGTGCTCAGCTGCAAGCTAGTGATGAATCTACACCAATCGTATCGTAGACCGACACCGGATCGGCATAGCTTGTGTTTCCTTGTCTCCCTAGCGAGGTTTGCTTCTCTACGTCTGTGTTTCTAATCAGAGAAATATGTCTTCGAGATGGGGAACGACATCTAGGTATAGTAGGCATGATGACGTTGATGTGGGTGAGTTAGAGTAGGTTGAGGTAGTTGTGTGTGAGGGAGCTTAAAGGTGACGTTTTCAGTTGCATTTGTATTTCTCTCTTATATGAAGTACGTTTGTGCCTTACTTTCTGTTTCAGCGGTCCTTCTGGGACCACTGATGTTTGGTCTCACGACCGGTTTCACAGGTCAGACTATTGATACCATGGCCAACACGGTTACTACCGCTGATGGTACTCCTATTGAGATTGGTGATTATGACCATTTGTGGGTATTGCATGGGTCGAGCGAGTCTTCCTTGTTCGGTTCTCTCGTTAACATCGGTGCCATGTTTGGGGCTTTCATCGGTGGCCCTCTCATCGACAAGTTCGGAAGGAAATGGTGCCTTGTTGGGTGTTCCCCTTGTTTCGTCCTCTGCTATCTGTGGCAGGCTTTGGCCCACACTTCGTGGCAATTACTATTCGAGCGTGTTCTTGTTGGTATTATTGTGGGCGTCGAGTCCGTGGCTGCCCCCACCTACATTGGTGAGGCTTCTCCCACTAAGATTCGTGGTATGCTCGGTGCTGCCAATCAGTTGGCTGTCACTATTGGTGATCTTCTTGCCTACGCGTTGGCTTTTGGTTTCATGACTCAGGCCAACTCTACTGATCCGAATGCGACCAGTAGTACCTTCTGCAACTGGCGAGAGCTTAGTTGGATTTATCTTATTCCTTCTGGGTTATTGGGGATTTTTGTTTTCCTCGTCCCCGAATCTCCTCGTTGGCTTGCCGAGCATCGTGGATTGGATGCCGCGAAGAAGGTGTTGTTGAGACTCCATGGCACCGATGAGGATGATGAGGATGTTGTTGATGAACTCAAGGCTTATCAAATCACTGTCGAGGCTCAGAAGGCTAAGTCTGGTTGGACTCAGAAGGAGCGTTTCAACGATGCGATTGGTGGCCTTCGCAAATACTGGATCCAGGTCGTCATTGGTGTGGTGCTGCAGATCTGTCAGCAGTTGTCGGGTATCAATGCGGTCATCTTCTATCAGACTTCTATCTTCCAGGCAGCTGGTATCTCCAACATGCAGACCATGGCTCTCGTTACTATGGCCATTCAGGTTGGGGTTACATTCGTTGCTTGCTGCATCATGGATCTCGCTGGAAGAAGAGTGTTGCTAGTCTTCGCCGCTACTGGTATGTGCATATCCGCGTGGATGTTGGGTCTTTTCTTCTATCTACAGGATGTCACCGGTTTGACTAACGTTGGCTGGTTGGCTCTGGCTTCTGCCTACTGTTATATCGCCTTCTTCTCCATCGGTGTTGGCCCGATCCCGTGGCTCATTATGTCCGAGATCTTCCCCAACGATGTGAGAGGTAACGCTGCCGCCATCGCCACTGCTGTTAACTGGCTCTTCGCGTTCATTGTCACCATGTGCTTGAATGCTTATCGAGAAGCTATCACCTATCAGGGTGTCTTCTGGAGTTTCGGATTCATCTGCCTAGTAATTATCTTCTTCGTCTTATTCTTCATACCTGAGACTAAGGGTAAATCCTTCGAGCAGATTGAAGCCGAATTTGAGAGGAAGTATCATCAGAAGCGAGCTGCGAAATCTGCCAAGGCTACTGCTGTTGGTACGGACGGCTCCGTGGATGAGGCTGGTGGCGATTCTACCCTGAGCCGTACTTCCTCTGCAGCGGTATAAACACGTTGGATATGACCGAAACGCCTCGGTTGATCCTAAATCGACGACGTTTCGAGCTAGCGGGATATTCTAACTAAAATTCCCAGTGGTCTCTCGATGATAAGCTCGTCGGGAGTCGATGTCTCGTCTGTTCTTTACCGTTGAGGACCTCAAAAAACATCTATTATGACCATGCGTGATTTCGCGGTGTTCCGTTTTCGTTGAAGTTACTACCTGTCGTCATTGTAAGTGGTCTGTAACCTTCCATTATCTTCTTGTGATTACTTTATATGATCTGGCAGGATTGCCAAAACTGTAAGTCATGCGTGGTGCATGACTACGTGTTCTCCTTTGGGTGATTCGTCGTGAGAATGCGGCACTGTCACTTGGTTCTGGTGGGAACTTCACTCTTGGTTCTATATATCAAGACGATATCATCATGTTGTATAATTTATTGTTCCTGTCTTCCGTTGATGGTATCCACCCTTTTAGTGACAGTCGCACTACTTAGTGTATATATGCATTTTGGGTATATTATCCAATACTTACTATCTGTCGTTCCTATGATTAGTTCATCGGTTCTACTGGACCGGGGTCGGACCTCTCGAGTTGAGGTCTCTTTCAGTCAGGTAGATCGAGTTCTCTCGGTCACGCTTCAGTTGAGCCTGTTGAGCCGTATACTGTTTCCTTAGATTCCGCTCAGGACGTGGAACACGTTGCTGGTGTCGGAGATCGAGGGTGATGGTTAAAGGCAACTTCGTTTTCTGAGAAGTTGACGGTGAAATCGTCGCAAACAGACCAATAGAATCCGTTGCCGGGGGTTGACAAACTTATCTTGGTGTATCCTGAGTTTATAGTTTTACCTGTATAAGAAGCTGTTCGAGTTGTGTTGTTGAACTACTAATCGTGCTTAGGGCGGGTCATGTGTTGGGAGAGGTGTTAGAGAATACACATGGTGTAGTGGTGAGCGTGATAATCGGGCTTATGTTGTAAATTGATCGGTCATGAATTCTTGTCTATCCAAGCACACAAACTACGAACACAACATATCCAAGGTTGTCAACTTAGCAGCACGATGCTGCTGCTAATATTCAACTGCCACACGAGGCATGTTGCTTGCTGTTGCTACACATGCATTGCCACATCAAGTTCTTTACAGTGGACGGCTCGCACCAAATTTGGCTTTTATATGTGGCCCTGAGACTGTCGAATTCAACACTTCGCTTCGGGAAAGTCTCACCTCCGCGAAGCTGTAGTGAGCCTCCAGCAGAAACCCTCAGGCGGAGCAACCACATCATAGCCGCCGCGGCAGCGACTCTGGTCGCTCCTGAACCCGTTGCAGCGGTGACCAGTCGACTCGCTACACCTCGTGGATGAGAAGTGCTCTCAGTACCCGACAGTGAACTTGTCTGCTCATACGAGTTCACAGGCATAATAGTAGATCGAACTCACTTTGGTTTCCCGCATTTCATTGGTCAACACGGCGCGACTGAGCAGCATACGAGCTGCGCCTTGCCACTTCTTATGGAGGAGCTCCAATTCCTCCGTCTTTTGGTGCAGTTCTGACTCCTTTTCCCCAAGCTTATTGTGAGCCTACCGCGAACGTTGATACAAAGCATTCGCAGCGACCTCACCTCTTGCAACTGCTTCCTCAGAGTCGACGCTTGTTGTCGCAAATTGTATAACTCCCGAGCAGCATATGCTACCGCGCCGGCTACGACGGTTGCACCGACTACATGGGGTAGTCGGCCTGAGCCACAATGAACGAGTTCGATACCCTCCGCTCTTCCATTCGACCCACCCTGAGTTAGCAATCCAAATGACGAGGCTAACCGAGACTTCAGACGCTCCTCATTGACCAGCCCGAGAGCACCATGGCTGAGATCTCCACCAATTCGCAACGAGTCACTTAAGCACTTTTGCTCACTCTATAGAGACGCTAGTGATTCTCGTTCGGTTGTCGAGACTAGGAGTCGTCATCGAATGGGAAGGAATATTCAACTCATCACATTGCCACTCGCGTCCATCATTAACCAGAACTGTTCGTATCCTCTCCAATACAACAGATGAGGAATGGTAACGTTTCACTAGCAAAGATAATGGCCGTTATCGAGCACCGAACAACAGCCCATCTTGCCGGTATTGAAGTAGAGCTGAAGCTCCTCGTTAGTGTCGTCCAACTGAGTCCAAGACGCGACTAATGGTGACAAATACTGGAATATGCCTTCCAGCATTTCCGATAAAACTTTTCCTCGGAAGCGCAGATGATAAGCCGACTGTAGCTCGGCCGAGTTGTAGAAAACTTCGGTGAATTCCTGACGAAATAAATAACTGAAATAGTCGTTTCTGATTGCTCTACTTCACGTTCTTCAATGAGTATGCCGAATGGAGAGTCCGTCGCCATAAGGAAGATCTCCTCAAGTGCTCGTCTGTAGCCTGAATGACACCAAATGAGGCGAGCAGTGAAGAGCTCTACAGGACGGCTTACGTTTGAGCAGATCTCCTGAGCGCTGCCACGCTTCCTGTGCACGCAGATCCTCCATCTCACGCTGCTTCCTCACGGTGCACCCCAGAGCCAGACACGCCAACCGACGATTTGCCAGAGCGATACCGTTTGGCAGACGACGAATCTGATTATCAATAACTGGACTCAAAAGGAATCCTCCTACCCTCGGGACGGCCGAGTCTGAATCCTCGAGGACATTCGCGATTTTCTTGGACAGTAACGGCTGATTGAAGTTCGATGAGTCCAATTCGGTCGGGTCGAAGAGGAGGAAGTCGAGAATTTGGCCAAGTATGGAAGGGCCCAGGACCATAAGTTCAATCGTCATTATGCCTTTATAAAGTAGTACTACGACGGTACTAGCCAGTTGCTACGGGGTGTTTAGCCACCCCGGGCTCCTGTGAAGTGCAAAGACCGCCTCCTCCCACAACTCAATAGCAAAGGAGGAGCACAGACGCCGACAAAGGAACACGTGAGACATGAGAACAACAACATGACTATTAAACAGATTGCCGAGGAGGGTGTAGCCTCCACAGTAGAGAAGCTCAATCAAGGTCCACCATTTTAGGCAAGTCGTCAATCGTCCACGTAGAAGTGCCTATGACATCACCCCATCGTTTACACAACAAACTGCTGCAGCCTTACCGGAGAGTATTCCAACGTCTTGAACGATTCGAAGCTTCTTATTGTCACCGAATGATGTGCCTTGCAGGTCCATCAACTTGGCAACTCCACTAATGTCCTCAACTCTGACAAACCCATAACTGAAAAATATGTCTACGAACCACAAATGAGTAAAGCAAAGGTCCCACCCGCGAGGCTTCATAGTGATAGGGCACACGAGGACTCGACATTCGGTGATTTCGATGATACCGTTTGTGTCCATCAACCAATCAATGAGCCGTTCTTCATCCATATCTGCTCAACGGGCTCGGCATTATATCTCCATGCCAGGCTCACTAAGAGGTAGATTCTCAAGCCTCACCCCTAGGGGGCCCGACTTCTTCTTCTCGCTTCCCCAATGGCCTTTCGTTGTAGGCGTGTCTGAGTGGGAACGTCCGCGCCATGGCTCTCTGTCTACTTACCCGTAAGAATCATCTCTACTCTCCTCATACTCTTCTTCCTCTTATTCCGAGCGGCAGGTAACAGACTTTGACTCAGCTCAAGATAGCCGCCTTGTTTCGCGATATCCGATGCAGTTCGACCTGAAAGCATATGAATACACCGATGCCTCGACAAACATCACTCACCTTTCTTATCTTTGTCACTACAGGCGCCGCCAGCACAGATGAGAAGATCAGCCAAGTCCGAGCGGCCCACATCAGCGCAGTGCATCAAGGCGGTCCAACCTCGACTGTCATCAGCATGCTCCAACTGACCATAGCATAGCAGCCATCAATGGGCCAGGACTGCCCTTACTGGGTCGACGTCGTCCACTCGAGAAGCCCCCGTTAAAGTCTTGAGGAAGGCCCGTAGGTTAGCCGCCGTCACTCCTTGGGCCCGTATGAGTAGCATCAGTGCAGAGCGACCCTCTTTGTCAGTCGCCATCAGCCTGACAGAGCTCCTCCTCATCATCCAAGCGACGAGTAATAGGAGAGGACACACGCCGCATTCCTTTCCTCCTCTACTGTGTGTTGATAGATCGCTAATGCCGTCCCTGAGAACCCCCCGGCGCATGCTACAAGAATCTGTCGAGATAAATAACTAATAATAAATCCCAGGATGGAGTACAGCGTTCATCCCTCGACTATCGACAATATGAATCGGATGATGACCTTTTACACCCGCCGGCGCCGCGAACGCCTTCCTGTTGAGGATCGCCAAACACGATTGAGTCGCTCCACTGAGGGGAAGACTGAAAGGCAAACCTTTGCTGTTGGCGAGACTCACCAGTCAGCTGCATAAAGGAGGGCCGTCTGCCCCTCCGAGGGATCGACATGAGCCGTGATGAGGGAACCCTCGTTGGAGGCTTCCAATGTGTCGATGGCCACCTCTACTGTCGATCGGACATTAGATTTTATGGCGAGTGACAGAAGCGTGTCACCTATCACCATCCATTAGGACTGGTCAGATAACCTCCTCTGTGGGCCTACCCGTGTAGGATTCCTGATCGGCCACCCCTCCGGCCCTGATGAGCATAGCGCAGATTTCGGCGTGCCCCGAAGCTGCTGCGAAATGCAGCGGCGTCCAACCGCCCAGCCGCTCTCGAACATGCACGTCTGCAATGAGTTTAACAATTTGGTTGATCCGATCCTTGGCAAGTCCCACCGGCCCCCGTCTCTAATAATATACCAGCAAGTATAGTGAGGCCCCTGAGGGAGGCCCACATTAACGCCGACATCTTCCCCCTCTCGAGATCATCGTCTAATGTGTCAGGGCAGACACCAGCCTCCAAGCAATCTCGCATCTGCCAAGCCTCCTTTCTCCTCCTCCTCTTTAACCTGCCGCAGCGACTCACCAGTCCAACTTGTCCCTTTTGCTCATCCGCTGATACCCCGCATGTCTTCACGATGTATAATAGTCTATTACGACGACCACTACGACGAGGCAGCCGTCATCACCGTCCCACCTCTTCTTGGCCTCGACTAGGTTGAGCAGTTCCGTACGGATCTTCAGTAGTGCCTCCTTCTTGGCCGTCAGCTCCTCCTCCTCCTCCGACTGCTGCTGCTGCTCATCATCCAAATAGAGCAGATCCACGGCGAGTCGAGGATCAGCGCCTGTGGAGACCTCAGATGGAGACCTCCTGCTGATGTATTTCACATCACCTCTCGCAAGAAGTAACTTCACGGCATCCATTGATCCATCCAAGGTCGACTTCAATAGTCTCATCCAATGTGTGTGGTTGTCGGCACCATACTCAATAGCATCAGCGTCGAGTCTATCTACCATAACAGCCCTGATGGGAGCAGACCAACGATGACTTACTCGGCTCTTGAGTGATGAAGTCCCGACCTTCGTCATCATCAACAACACCAGCTGCAATCAGCTGCCTCATACCAACTATGTCGCTCTTCTTGGCCAGCCTAAGCAGGGGCCTTTAAGACTACAGCCCAACTCGAGTGTACCTCCAAAGCTGACGATCAACGCAAGAGGCTGCGTGTAGCCACTCAATGGCCTTCAACTGACGCTCGACTACAGCAGACGAGTCGAGGCAATCGCCACGACCACGACTCACCAGCTTCTACCGGCGTTTGACCCCAAAGGTCTCTCATGTCAAGACGGCATCCAAACTCCCTTACCAGTATCATCACCTAGAAGACCTCCAAAGCACAAATGGTAGTAGTATCGCTCACCGTGCTCAGCTTGCCTTGTCGAGCCGCCCAGTGCAAGGCGGTCTGACCCTCCACATCCTGGGTGTCGACTCCTCCATCATGGTCATCACCTTCCAGTCCTCCAATGGTAACCTTATCTCTGAACGTAAGGCTGCCAACACTAACGTTTACAGACCCTACGAGTGGCTTATAGTGGCAGCCAGGAGCCTCACACAGTCGTCATGTCCATGGACGGCGGCCCAGTGCAACGGAGTCCATCCTCGACAGTCGGGGTGCTGAAAAGGGAGGACCATCCAAACGTTGGAGGGGGGAAGCTGTTCTTACTCCGACATCGGCTTTGGCTTCAACCAGTAATTTGGCCATACTTGTATCTCCTCGTCGACTGGCGACCTGATAGCGAGTGGAAACAAAACGCAGCCCTTCAAAGAGGCTCCTACTGAGAGAGCGGTCATTTGCTCTTCATTCGATGGAGCATCTATGAGCAGGTGAGGACCTACAAATGCTCTTACTATGGATTGAACCTGGGACCTATCGATACCCTCAGCAGCTTCAGACCGACGCAAACTGTCGTGTCGTGCGAGGATCCTCAACAAGCTCTCGTTGTCCTCTCCTTGACGATGGGCCGCGATCATCGCCAATGACCAGCCGAACTCATCACGGCACCTGTAAGGGCATCACTTCACGACTGCCATCCGTAGAGGCAACCCCAGCGGGTCTCAGGACCACTCACTCCGCGATCTTCTCTCGATCGACGTCCTGCAGGAGAATATCAAATGCTATTGAGTCTCCCTTGCGGCACGCGACAATAACGGCTTCCTCGTCTAGCAGTTTGTTGTAGCTACAAGAATATTCCAACTTGACAGACGCCACGTGAAACTACGCGGGGGGTGGGCCCGAATCCCGATTGAGTTGAGGTTTATCTATTATCCTCGAGGCCCTCCCACTCGGCACTCTCGACTCCCTTCTACTCTTCGCAACAACTGATCGTCTGCTTGGCCGACGCCCTATCGGGCTGAGTAGCAGATGAGTATTGACATGCTACAGACGGCGCGGATTATTCGATTACTTTTGGGTGCCGCTTCGACGCTTTATACCAAAGCCTTCGGTATGACTAAAACTCACCTTCGTCGACATTGCCGGAGAAACAGAGTTCCATCGATTGAAGTCTGTTGATTGACTAACACAGCGAATGCATAATACGGAAACGTGTAGTAACGTGTCACCAATAGAGATGCATTCGGCCTCCTTCTATCACTGGCTTTACAGGCACGACTTCGTTAACGTCGGCCATACGCCATACCCGCCCATCAGCTACGATCGGTACAAAGTTGTCTTCAGATGGATTAGCAGAATCAGGCTCATACCTAGCGAGGGGCTGAATAAAGGGAGGGAGGCTGAGCGCCATACACCATGCCGGCCTCCATGATGACCATATGTTCTGCTACAGGGCCAACCTCACTCGCTGATGGGTCGGGATCAGTTCGACTGCCGAATAACTGAGGAATCGGGTCTCAGGACCCATCCTGAAGAGACCTGCCTCACCGCTTCCCCGTGACGGTCTTCGACCCAATAGGACTCTCTTACACTAACCGCAACGTGCATCCTGGCGACCAAACCTAGGCAGTCTATGGTCTAAAGTAATTGTCAACGCCTGACTCTCACCGGCCTCCCTGGCGAGTTGAATAGCGTCTCGGAAGGTGTGCCGCTGCTCCGTGCAGTAGCGATTTCCATAAAGCCGAAATAAGTCCATCTGTGGATCTGACGGATACACACTGTCCCAATTGCTCAAGTTCGAGACGTGCCTCGGATAGTCGATTTGGGAGTAGAAAATTCCGACACGGAGGGATATGACGCGACGCGATGAGAGCCCTCACGCCAAGACGAGGAGCAAGGTGAAGTCTCACTCGTTTCCTTAGTCCCGGCTATCCAAAACTGCTTGTCTACGCGTGATCCCACGAACTTGTGGATCTTGAAACTGTGGCAAATATCGCCTGAGAGAATATACAAATGCCCGAAAGCACCAATAGGAAACATGTGCAAATTCAACTACAAATTCATCGAATGCTTTCAAGTATCGAAGTGCAGAAGAACAACATAAATTCACGGCTCCGCTAGCTCAGTAGGCAGAGCGTGTGGCTGTTAACCACAAGGTCGGTGGTTCGAACCCATCGTGGAGCGCTTTTCAAATAGGGCTCGGTATTTATATCGTCATGATAAGAACTGATGCAAGTTGAGACGAGAGCTCTCATATCCTTATCACGTGCCAAGGATAAGCTACTCCGCGTCATAGCAATAAAAGAAAGCGTCGACGCGAGAAAGTGTACTCGCATTCCCTCCAGGAGTTGAGTCCACACCGCTACCCTACCCCGCCTTGCCTCCGAGAGTACTCCTTGTATGTACTCCTCCATAGCGGGTGTAAAGCAGCCGAAATCACCTTTATCAATATCCCCAGAGCCTGTTCAGAACTGATCAAGTCAATGGTGAATTAGGAAGCTCACTTGCGAGGTCTGACAGCCTTTCGAGACAATGGTGTGCATCTTGTATGATTCCCTGAGGAGAGTTGAGGTGGCCACTACATTACGTGATTCACCCCCACAGAACTCCACAAGAGTTCCCATTCGAAGGAATAGGAAGAAGCAGCATTTGGCCATACACATGACATACCTTCTGCCAGCCCGTGTGGAACCATTTAGAAAAGCGCGTCTTCATGAACAAGCTCGGAGCAATCTCATGGAGCTCCGACACAACACTGCACGATGCATTGGCAGAGAGCTTATTGAGGAAGTGCATCCATGGGATGAACTCTGCCAGAGAAGGTCGGCCCAATAGGAGCGACATCTGGTTCAATTTAAAACTGCAATCAGTACATCCCTACTGGGAATGAACTACGAATGATGACTCGTCCAAGGAACTCAACATATGTCAAGTAGCACAAGGGAGTTGCATAAGGAACTCTGTCGACCACACAGCGAGCTGATGTAAAACAACCTTTAAAATTTCACGCTATCGCCACCACTATGAATGAACTCCCCCAGTGCTGACGACTACATTAGCGTCGGATGCGTTCCAATGATTCGCCTCAGTAGACGATGGTTTCGTTCGGGTACGCCAAAAGGTATGACGTCATAACTTGATGACGTCATCGGATATTCCCTGAGTGCCCCTCCCCTTCCATGACTACTCGAATGTATCCTCGAGGACGGGGGAGTTCGACCCTCGGCCCTCACCCGGCATCCGCCGTATGCTGCAACGACGAGAATCAGCTCATGCTCACTTTCTCGTCATTCCCATCGGCCGTCTTGAAGTACAGACCTTTGCTCCGGGGTGGATGTTACGGATTGAAGATCGTTCGACACCATAACATGAATACGCGATATCAGACTTACAACTATCTCCATCGTGACCGTCCACCAACACTCCTTCTTCACTGAATCTTAGTAGTAATTCCGCTTTCCCGATAAGTACATATTCATCCGGACGTGTGCAGAACTCTCACTCAGATAGGGTGTTCTTATCTCCGACGCGATATAACCACCAAGTTGCATATCCCTTCATTGCTGATGAGAACGAACTCACGAAAAGGTAAAAACCCCATTCCCACCCTTCCTGTGGAATGCACAGCTTTAAACCGGGCCCGCAATACTTGTTTTTAATGGCAACTATATTTCGGAATTCATATCCGATTGACTGCGGTACATCAATGGTGATATGGGCTCGTATAAAAATATTCCTATTCGTTTTATCCCTTTACTACCCAATAGGACTAAAGCCCGGCCGCAACTTTTCATTATAATCGAACGTTTCCAGAAGGATTCGTGGAGATTATTGTCGAATCGTACAAGGCAAGCCGAGGTTTTCGATAAGTGGGGTGCGAACATCAGTCATATCTTCTGTACCAAACGAGACGTAAGTTGCGCCTACCTGCTGATGGAAGAATTTCCATTTTCATCGCGCCACAAATTAACTGCGCATGATGCAATCGTGAGAGAACTATATTCTTGAATATGTATTAGCGCAAGCCGTTAGACTGTTAGGGTATGATGATGGAGGTATGAGGTTCGATTCCTCGTATCTACATTTAGACGAGTCATATGTCATGAGCAACCTTGAAGTTTGGAGTCGGTCGCTATCTGGGTCAGTTTGTCCGAAGAAGCGGCCGTGGAAAACATTTTCTCTCCCTCAATGATCATAAGAAGAGGTTCTCGACCTCCCTAATCAATGTGAGATGAGTTTCCATCGCCGTTTCCGACTTCGATGCAGCTCTGCTTTTATGATGGACACTATACCTCACGAAGGGCTGCACTACTCGGTGCCGCTGCTCTGTGGTGTCTTCACGTGCCAACAGGCGGAATGGAATTAAGGATGCCGGCTTCGATAATATTCGACAATACTCTCTATGAATCCTTTGGGGAACGTTTGTTTATAATGAATAAGTTGCGACCGGGCTTTAGTCCTATTGGGTAGTAAATTGAATTTATAATAATAATGTCAAGAGTAGCGGAGCCTAGTGTACTCCACATTGGGTCCCGACGCAGTGATTTAGCCCGGCTACAGACTTTGATGATTGCAGACTTGCTGCAGGATGAGATGGGGGTTAAGGTGATGCTCAATGATGGGGTCTTTTCTCCGTGCCACTTCGTATGCAAATCATGTTCCGCGAGGTATCTCGTCCCTGTCATAGGCGCTTTTCACGTCGGTTTACGTCCATCCCAGATCGGACCTACGAACAGTCTCGGGCTCTGGTCATCAGGTTGAATGTCATTACCGCGAAGCCCCGGGTGATACGAATTTAAAAGATCCGCTTTGGAAGATGCCGGAGACCGGTGTCTTCACCAGTTTCTTACGCGATGGGCTTATGAATGGTAGATTGGAGAAGCGAGTTCAATAAGTTCCTCTTCATCCACAGGTGCCTTCGATTTGGTGGTCCATTCATGGAAGGATCTTCCCTTGGCTGAGGAGTCCGGTACAACAGTAGTAGCCACACTGCCACGAGCCGACCCCAGGGACTTACTCCTCATACGTCGAGATGCTATCGAGGAAATGTGAGCAGTGCTGAACTGGTGTGTGGGTAGGTTGAGGCCCTTAGGACATCAGAAGGGGGCAAATTGATTGTGTTATCATCATCCCCTCGACGACAGTTCAACTTAACACCTTTCCTGGAGAGTGTGGTTCCTGGGGTCACCTCAGTTCAGTTCCGAGACGTTCGGGGGAACATCCAGGTGCAGCCGATGGGTTCCTCACCATATGAAGGCCTCCTTCAGACTCGTATGAGGAAGTTGATGGACCCGACCATACACGACGAGAGTCTTGGTTGTCGTCCCCATGGCTTGGTGGTGGCTAAGGCAGCAGTGGATAGGTTTATACGCAGTACTAGAGAGGAGTTCAAAGAGAGTCGGCAACTCGTACAGGGGTGAGGCTCTTATAATGGACGATGGAATTGTTGTTGCATATTTCTACCCTAAGAATCTTCACAACACATATTCCAATTGTAGAGATGGTCTTGTGTATAGATACATATCTGATTGCCGCTGTATGGTATTGCCTTTGTCTGCTAACCCCACTGCTGCAGCCCAGGGAGCCTTGGGTATTGAGGTCAGTACGGCACCGGAGAAGGAGCATGTTAGGAAGGTACTGCCGTTAGCCTCCCTTTGTTATGATGTGATTGGTAGATTGTGAGGAGTCTCAATGATCGGAGTACATTCGATGCGGCATCGAAAGAAAAGGAGCTTTTGAATTCGTAAGAAGGGGAGGAGGATACCTCAGACAATTATATGCGTCATGGAAGATACGGTGGAGGCTGCCATCAGAAGATCGGCTGTACCATCCTTCCTCGACAATATGGAGATGTGTTGTTCTTATGTGGCCGAACTGATAATGGATTGGACCTTCTAGACCGGCACATCAAGCCAAGGATACCTCTACTAGAGGACTTACATCTGAGGGAAGGAGAAGACCCTCCACCCCTACAGGTGAGGGGGGGGGGCAGATGGCCACTTCCACTACATTGTTGCTGTTCAGGTTGGTGGCGCTGGTGGATTGTCTTTATTCGATAGGGAAGAGGATCCACAGGCCGGCGTGAAGCTCATTGAAGCACTCAGGAAGGGAGATCGTGAGGTGGGGTGATGCCTGTGTTTAGTGGGGCCGTCTTGATTCGAAACTCTCCAATCTTGGGGAATTCTCCTTCCTTGTCTGTTCTTCCCCTTTGAAGACCTGCTGTTGCCCTCGTAAAGGGAATTCCAAAACTTCGTGATCAACTTTGAAATCTTGCTGTTTCGCGACCAACGATTTTCGTACTGCCAATTTTAATGGAATTATGAAATATATCATCAACGATGACCTCCTATAAAATAGACCTTTTGCTCCGCCACCACTTGACGTCGTGCGTCGAGAAGGCCCCTGACCACAGAAACCTTTCCCTCTTCGGAAACAGCTTTACCAAAGGTTATCGACCACCCTGACTAACATGGATCGCATTCCAAGGTTGTTCCCTATGGTCTTGATCGATGAGTTTCACCCTAGTGATATGAAGAACACTAGTGAAAAACATATATCGCGACTACTACATAGGACGAATCTCGCATTTTTCACGGAGTTTTACGCCACTTCACGTAAAACGGGTGAAACTCCATTGATACTTCCCCGCAATCGTTAGATGATAATAGGAGGGGCACAACAAATTCATAATCAGCTAAAGGTGTAGCTCCAATCCTGTAGGGTTCATGCTTGATGACATCTTATGTAATTTTACTAAATTTCTCAGAGGACTTTTCGATACAAAACTGTGAGGTTCCAGAGTCGACCTCGATGGTTTGGGACTCCCTTCATAATCAAAGATAACCCCAAGTCCGGAAACCAGACACACGTCGCTTCGCCGCTGAAAGGGACAGTCATCACACGGCGCACAAATCTAGATCAGCTCGCAGAGTGGAGTGATGCGTAGATAGTGCTTCCATTTTGCTATCCCGACGCGACATCCTAGCAATCTTGGAAATGCTGTCTTCAAGTCCGACTCTGCGTGGACCATCCTAACCCGTCTCTAGGCTCACTTGTTTCAAGTGTGGTAGTCTAAGAATGTTAACTCGGATCGTTAACCAGGATCCATATTTGACTGAACTATCTAAATGCGCATTGGACATGGACGTCTGCCCCAGTGATAGGGTATCCTTGTGGAGGATAAACCATCACGACATCAATTCAACTCGACATACCCTGTCGAGGAGTAGTTGGGTGATCTCATTAGGTGGGCCTTTGGATTGCCAAAGCATCGGCTTTACCGTCGTCCCCTACCACTCTAATAGAGTCCATCAATGAGCTCAATGTCCCAGTATGGGTTGCCGGCACCACCACTTGGAGGCACCTCGCTAAGCGTGGCCTCTGGTGCACTGGTATGGCCATCATCATCATCATCATGACAATCCTTATGTAGGTTATGTAGGTACGGCCGATGGTCTGGGGGAGAAGGAAGATCCTGATATCTCCGCTATTGCTCCAACCCTCAAGAGGTGGATAAAAGTCACACACTGTGACGCTGGTGAACGGCAACATGTTTCGAGTGGAGAGGCTCATCGGGTGAGCAGTCGGGACGATGTGTAGCCTTACGACTCACCATCATTACATATGCCCTGTTAGAGGAGTATCCCTCAGTTAACACGTAATTATCCTAATTGCCCCGAGTCGAATACACGGTCGTTAGTGAATCGCATATGCAATGCTCGTGTGATGGTCATCCAAATAGGCGTTTGTCGTTGGCAGTAATGGTATTACTCTCAGAAGGATACACTCGGCACATACACTCTAAAGTCGAAGTATACCCCTCAAACCTGTCCCTCTGATCTTAAGACGGCCACACATATATTCTGGGGAAGTGGCTCTGCGTATGCCGAGGCAGTGAGGTTGGTAGAAGACCTCAACAACAGAGTAAGGCAGGTGTCTGTTGGATGATGTGGGGGCGATTGTCTTATCCGTGAAGGAGGAAGGACGACTTTACTGTGCTGACGAAATATTGAACAATATTGATAATAATCCAGCATAGTTGCCACTTGTATAGGTAACGAATAATACAAACAGTAGGGTTACTCGAATGGTAGTTACTACAACTATCCTCTCGAATTGACTGCACCCTTCGACCTCCCCTCAGGTTGAAGTCCATGGTTGCGGTCCCGGCCATACATTTGATGCACTGCGAGATGCCGGCATTCCGGAAGAGAGAATAGTTATTGTTCTCAACTTCTCGGAGTTTGTCGATAGAGTGTATAAGCCGAAGACTCGATAGTGAAGGATTAGAATCTTCCCATTCCTCGATTAGTTTGACAGAAGTCTTAGGACGCTATCATGGTTACTCGTGATTTAAACTTGTGTTCTCAATTAGATGATATTTCGAGATTATGTGGTTACTGTTCACGCTCATCATTTGAGGCTTACTTCGGCCACTCACTCGTTATGGAATCGATCAATTTTGAAACCTCCCAATATCCCTTTTATTGTAGAAGGGGTTTGGAAGGTAATGTTCATCCTCAAGCGATCTCGTGAATGAAGATAGAAGGATGAAACGAATAGGAATATTTTTATACGAGCCCATATCGCCATTGATGTACCGCAGTTAATCGGATATGAATTCCGAAATATAGTTGCCATTGAAAACAAGTATTGCGGGCCCGGTTTGAAGCTGTGCATTCCACAGGGAGTGTGGGGATGGAGTTTTTACATTTTTGTGAGTTCGTTCTCATCAGCAATGAAGGGATATGCAACTTGGAGGTTATACCGCGTGGGAGATAAAAACACCCTATCTGAGTGAGAGTCCTGCACACGTCCGGATGAATATGTACTTATCGAAAAAGCGGAATTACTACTAAGATTCAGTGAAGAAGGAGTGTTCGTGGACGGTTAAAATGGAGATAGTTGTAGGTTTGATATCGCCTATTCATGTTATAGTGCCGAACGATCTTCAATCCGTAACACTCACCCCGGAGTCCTGGCATATCCGAACGAAACCACCGTCTACTGAGGCGAATTATTGGAACGCATCTGACGCCAATGTAGTCGTCAGCACTGGGGGAGTTCATTCATAGTGGTGGCGATAGCGTGAAATTTCAAAGGTTGTCTCACATCAGCTCGCTGTGTGGTCGACAGAGTTCCTAATGCAACTCCCTTGTGCTACTCGACATATGTTGAGCTTCTTGGACGAGTCATCATTTGTAGTTCATTCCCAGTGGGGCTGTACTGATTGCAGTTTTAATTGAACCAGATGTCGCTCCTATTGGGCCGACCTTCTCTGGCAGAGTTCATCCCATGGATGCACTTCCTCAATAAGCTCTCTGCCAATGCATCATGCAGTGTTGTGTCGGAGCTCCATGAGATTGCTCCGAGCCTGTTCATGAAGACGCGCTTTTCTAAATGGTTCCACACGGGCTGGCAGAAGGTATGTCACGTGTATGGCCAAGTGCTGCTTCTTCCTATTCCTTCCAATGAGAACTCTTGTGGAGTGCTGTGGGGGTGAATCACGTAATGTAGTGGGCACCTCACCTCTCCTCAGGGAATCATACAAGATGCACAATATTGTCTCGAAAGGCTGTCAGACCTCGCAAGTGAGCTTCATAATTCACCATTGACTTGATCAGTTCTGAACAGACTCTGGGGATATTGAAAAAGGTGATTTCGGCTGCTTTACACCCGCTATAGAGGAGTACATACAAGCAGTACTCTTGGAGGCAAGGCGGGGTAGGGTAGCGGTGTGGACTCAACTCCTGGAGGGAATGCGAGTATACTTTCTCGCGTCGACGCTTTCTTTTATTGCTATGACGCGGAGTAGCTCATCCTTGGCACGTGATAAGGATATGAGAGCTCTCGTCTCAACTTGCAGCAGTTCTTATCCTGAGGATATAAATACCGAGACCTATTTGAAAAGCGCTCCACGATGGGTTCGAACCACCGACCTTGTGGTTAACAGCCACACGCTCTGCCTACTGAGCTAGCGGAGCCGTGAATTTATGTTGTTCTTCTGCACTTCGATACTTGAAAGCATTCGATAAATTTGTAGTTGGATTTGCACATGTTTCCTAATGATGCTTCCGCGAATTTGTCTATTCTCTCAGGCGATATTTGCCACAGTTTCAAGATCCACAAGTTCGTGGGGTCACGCGTAGACAAGCAGTTTTGGATAGCCGGGACTAAGGAAACGAGTAAGACTTATCCTTGCTCCTCGTCTTGGCGTGAGGGCTCTCATCGCGTCGCGTCATATCCCTCCGTGTCGGAATTTTCTACGCCCAAATCGACTATCCGAGGCACATCTCGAGTTTGAGCCATTGGGACAGTGTCTATCCGTCAGATCCACAGATGGACTTATTTCGGCTTTATGGAAATCGCTACTGCACGGAGCAGCGGCACACCTTCCGAGACGCTATTCAACTCGCCAGGGAGGCTGGTGAGAGTCAGTCGTCGACAATTAGTTTGGACCACAGACTGCCTAGGTTTGGTCGCCAGGATGCACGTTGCGGTTAGTGTACGAGAGTCCTATTGGGTAGAAGACCGGCACGGGGAAGCGGTGCGGCAGGTCTCTTCAGGATGGGTCCTGAGACCCGATTCCTCAGTTATTCGGCAGTCGAACTGCTCCTGACCCATCAGCGAGCGAGGTTGGCCCTGTAGCCGAACATATGGTCATCATGGAGGCCGGCATGGTGTATGGCGCTCAAACTCCCTCCCTTTATCCAGCCCTCGCTAGGTATGAGCCTGATCCTGCTAATCCATCTGAAGACAGCTTTGTACCGATCGTAGCTGATGGACGGGTATGGCGTATGGCCGACGTGAACGAAGTCGTGCCTGTAAAGCCAGTGATAGAAGGAGGCCGAATGCATCTCTATTGGTGACACGTTACTACACGTTTCCGTATTATGCAATCGCTGTGTTGGTCAATCAACAGAGTTCAATCGATGGAGCTCTGTTTCTCCGGCAATGTCGACGAAGGTGAGTTTTAGTCATACCGAAGGCTTTGATATAAAGCGTCGTAGCGGCACCCAAAAGTAATCGAATAATCCTCGCCGTCTGTAGCATGTCAATACTCATCTGCTACTCAGCCCGATCGGGCGTCGGCCAAGTAGACGATCAGTTGTAGCGAAGAGTAGAAGAGAGTCGAGAGTGCCGAGTGGGAGGGCCTCGAGGATAATAGAGAAACCTCAACTCAATCGGGATTCGGGCCCACCCTCCGCGTAGTTTCACGTGCCGTCTGTCAAGTTGGAATATATTTGTAGTTACAACAAACCGCTGGACGAGGAAGCCGTTATTGTCGCGTGCCGCAAGGGAGACTCAATAGCATTTGATATTCTCCTGCAGGACGTCGATCGAGAGAAGATCGCGGAGTGAGTACTCCTGAGACCCGCTGGGGTCGTCTCTACGGATGGCAGTCGTGAAGTGATACCCTTACAGGTGCCGTGATGAGTTCGGCTGGTCATTGGCGATGATCGCGGCCCATCGTCAAGGAGAGGACAACGAGAGCTTGTTGAGGATCCTCACACGACACGACAGTTTGCGTCGGTCTGGAGCTGCTGAGGGTATCGATAGATCCCAGGTTCAATCCATAGTAAGAGCATTTGTAGGTCCTCACCTGCTCATAGATGCTCCATCGAAGGAAGAGCAAATGACCGCTCTCTCAGTAGGAGCCTCCTTGAAGGGCTGCGTTTTGTTTCCACTCGCTATCAGGTCGCCAGTCGACGAGGAGATACGAGTATGGCCAAATTACTGGTTGAAGCCAAAGCCGATGTCGGAGTAAGAACAGCTTCCCCCTCCAACGTTTGGATGGTCCTCCCTTTTCAGCACCCCGACTGTCGAGGATGGACTCCGTTGCACTGGGCCGCCGTCCATGGACATGACGATTGTGTGAGGTTCCTGGCTGCCACTATAAGCCACTCGTAGGTTCTGCACACGTTAGTGTCGGCAGCCTTACGTTCAGGGATGAGGTTACCATTGGGGGAGTGGAAACTGATGACCATGATGGAGGAGTCGACACTCAGGATGTGGAGGGTCAGACCGCCTTGCACTGGGCGGCTCGACAAGGCAAGCTGAGCACGGTGAGCGATACTACTACCATTTGTGCTTCGGAGGTCTTCTAGGTGATGATACTGGTACGGGAGTTTGGATGCCGTCTTGATATGAGAGACTCTTGGGGTCAGACGCCGGTAGAAGCTGGTGAGTCGTGGTCGTGGCGATTGCCTCGACTCGTCTGTTGTAGTCGAGCGTCAGTTGAAGGCCATTGAGTGGCTACACGCAGCCTCTTGCGTTGATCGTCAGCTTTGGGGGTACACTCGAGTTGGACTGTAGTCTTAAAGGCCCCTCCTTAGGCTGGCCAAGAAGAGCGACATAGTTGGTATGAGGCAGCTGATTGCAGCTGGTGTTGTTGATGATGACGATGGTCAGCTGGTCATCACTCAAGAGCCGAGTAAGTCATCGTTGGTCTGCTTCCATCAGGGCTGTTATGGTAGATAGACTCGACGCTGATGCTATTGAGTATGGTGCCGACAACCACACACATTGGATGAGACTATTGAAGTCGACCTTGGATGGATCAATGGATGCCGTGAAGTTACTTCTTGCGAGAGGTGATGTGAAATATATCAGCAGGAGGTCTCCATCTGAGGTCTCCACAGGCGCTGATCCTCGACTCGCCGTGGATCTGCTCTATTTGGATGATGAGCAGCAGCAGCAGCAGTCGGAGGAGGAGGAGGAGGAGGAGGAGGAGCTGACGGCCAAGAAGGAGGCGCTACTGAAGATCCATACGGAACTGCTCAACCTAGTCGAGGCCAAGAAGAGGTGGGACGGTGATGACGGGTGCCTCGTCGTAGTGGTCGTCGTAATAGACTATTATACATCGTGAAGACATGCGGGGTACCAGCGGATGAGCAAAAGGGACAAGTTGGACTGGTGAGTCGCCGCGGCAGGTTAACGAGGAGGAGGAGGAAGGAGGCTTGGCAGATGCGAGATTGCTTAGAGGCTGGTGTCTGCCCTGACACATTAGACGATGATCTCGAGAGGGGGAAGATGTCGGCGTTAATGTGGGCCTCCCTCAGGGGCCTCACTATACTTGCTGGTATATTATTAGAGACGGGGGCCGGTGGGACTTGCCAAGGATCGGATGAACCAAATTGTTCAACTCATTGTAGACGTGCATGTTCGAGAGCGGCTGGGCGGCTGGACGCCGCTGCATTTTGCAGCAGCTTCGGGGCACGACGAAATCTGCGCTATGCTCATCAGGGCCGGAGGGGTGGCCGATCAGGAATCCTTCAGGGGTAGGCCTACAGAGGAGGTTATCTGACCAATCCTAATGGATGGTGATAGGTGACACGCTGCTGTCACTCGCCATCAAATCTAATGTCCGATCGACAGTAGAGGTGGCCATTGACACATTGGAAGCTTCCAACGAGGGTTCCCTCATCACGGCTCATGTCGATCCCTCGAAGGAGCAGACGGCCCTCCTTTATGCAGCTGACTGGTGAGTCTCGCCAAAAGCAAAGGTTTGCCTTTCAGTCTTCCCCTCAGTGGAGCGACTCAATCGTGTTTGGCGATCCTCAACAGGAAGGTGTTCGCGGCATCGCCGGCGGGTGTAGAAGGTCATCATCCGATTCATATTGTCGATAGTCGAGGGATGAACGCTGTACTCCATCCCGTTATTCATTATTTGTCATTCATCTCGACAGATCCTTGTAGCATGCGCCGGGGGATTCGTAGGGACGGCATTAGCGATCTATCAACACACAGTAGAGGAGGAAAGGAATGCGGCGTGTGTCCTCTCCTATCACTCGTCACTTGGATGAGGAGGAGCTCTGTTAGGCTGATGGCGACTGACAAAGAGGGTCGCTCTGCACTGATGCTACTCATACGGGCCCAAGGAGTGACGGCGGCTAACCTGCGGGCCTTCCTCAAGACTTTAACGGAGGCTTCTCGAGTGGACGACGTCGACCCAGTAAGGGAAACTCCTGCCCGTTGTTGGCTGCTATGCTATGGTCAGTTGGAGCATGCTGATGACAGTCGAGGTTGGACAGCCTTGATGCACTGCGCTGATGTGGGCCGCTCGGACTTGGCTGATCTTCTCATCTGTGCTGGAGGCGCGTGTAGTGACAAAGATAAGAAAGGTGAGTTATGTTTGTCGAGGCATCGGTGTACTCATCTGCTTTCAGGTCGAACTGCATCGGATATCGCCATACAAGGCGGCTATCTTGAGCTGAGTCAAAGTCTGTTACCTGCCGCTCGGAACAAGAGGAAGAAGAGTATGAGGAGGGTAGAGATGATGCTTACGGGTGAGTGGACAGAGAGCCATGGCGCGGACGTTCCCACTCAGACACGCCTACAACGAAAGGCCATTGGGGAAGCGAGACGAAGAAGTCGGGCCCCCTAGGGGTGAGACTTGAGAATCTACCACTTGGTGAGCCTGGCATGGAGATGAGATGCCGAGCCCGTTGAGCAGATATGGATGAAGAACGGCTCATTGAGTGGTTGATGGACACAAACGGTATCATCGAAATCACTGAATGTCGAGTCCTCGTGTGCCCTATCACTATGAAGCCTCGCGGGTGGGACCTTTGCTTTACTCACTTGTGATTCGTAAACATATTTTTCAGTTATGGATTTGTCAGAGTTGAGGACATTAGTGGAGTTGCCAAGTTGATGGACCTGCAAGGCACATCATTCGGGGACAATAAGAAGCTTCGAATCGTTCAAGACGTTGGAATACTATCCGGTAAGGCTGCAGCAGTTTGTTGTGTAAACGATGGGGTGATTGTCATAGGCACTTCTACGTGGACGATTGACGACTTGCCTAAAATGGTGGACCTTGATTGAGCTTCTCTACTGTGGAGGCTACACGCTCCTCGGGATTGTTTAATAGTCATGTTGGTGTTCTCATGTCTCACGTGTTCCTTTGTCGGTGTCTGTGCTCCTTCTTTGCTATTGAGTTGCGGGAGGAGGCGGTCTTTGCACTTCACAGGAGCTCGGGGTGGCTAAAGACCCCGTAGCAACTGGCTAGTACCGTCGTAGTACTACTTTACGAAGGCATAATGACGATTGAACTTATGGTCCTGGGCCCTTCCATACTTGGCCAAATTCTCGACTTCCTCCTCTTCGACCTGACCGAATTGGACTCATTAGACTTCAATCAGCCGTTACTGTCCAAGAAAATCGCGAATGTCCTCGAGGATTCAGACACGGCCGTCCCGAGGGTAGGAGGATTCCTTTTGAGTCCAGTTATTGATAATCAGATGCGTCATCTGCCAAACGGGATCGCTCTGGCAAATCGTCGTTTGGCGTGTCTGGCTCTGGGGTGCACCGTGAGGAAGCAGCGTGAGATGGAGGATTTGCGTGCACAAGAAGCGTGGCAGCGGTCAGGAGATCTGCTCAAACGTAAGCCGTCCTGTAGAGCTCTTCACTGCTCGCCTCACTTGGTGTCATTCAGGCTACAGGCGAGCACTTGAGGAGATCTTCCTTATGGCGGCGGACTCTCCATTCGGCATACTCATTGAAGAACGTGAAGTAGAGCAATCAGAAACGACTATTTCAGTTATTTATTTCGTCAGGAATTCACCGAAGTTTTCTACAATTCGGCCGAGCTGCAGTCGGCTTATCATCTGCGCTTCCGAGGAAAAGTTTTATCGGAAATGCTGGAAGGCATATTCCACTATTTGTCACCATTAGTCGCGTCTTGGACTCAGTTGGACGACACTAACGAGGAGCTTCAGCTCTACTTCAATACCGGCAAGATGGGCTGTTGTTCGGTGCTCGATAACGGCCATTATCTTTGCTAGTGAAACGTTACCATTCCTCATCTGTTGTATTGGAGGGGATACGAACAATTCTGGTTAATGATGGACGCGAGAGGCAATGTGATGAGTTGAATATTCCTTCCTATTCGATGACGACTCCTAGTCTCGACAACCGAACGAGAATCACTAGCGTCTCTATAGAGTGAGCTAAAGTGCTTAAGTGTCCCGTTGCGAATTGGTGGAGATCTCAGCCATGGTGCTCTCGGACTGGTCAATGAGGAGCGCTTGAAGTCTCGGTTAGCCTCGTCATTTGGATTGCTAACTCAGGGTGGGTCGAATGGAAGAGCGGAGGGTATCGAACACCTTCATTGTGGCTCAGGCCGACTACCCCATGTAGTCGGTGCAGCCGTCGTAGCCGGCGCGGTAGCATATGCTGCTCGCGAGTTATACAATTTGCGACAACAAGCGTCGACTCTGAGGAAGCAGTTGCAAGAGGTGAGGTCGCTGCGAATGCTTTGTATCAACATTCGCGGTAGGCTCACAATAAGCTCGGGGAAAAGGAGTCAGAACTGCACCAAAAGACGGAGGAATTGGAGCTCCTCCATAAGAAGTGGCAAGGCGCAGCTCGTATGCTGCTCAGTCGCGCCGTGGTGGCCAATGAAATGCAGGAAACCAAAGTGAGTTCGATCTACTATTATGCCTGTGAACTCGTATGAGCAGACAAGTTCACCGTCGGGTACTGAGAGCACCTCTCATCCACGAGGTGTAGCGAGTCGACTGGTCACCGCTGCAACGGGTTCAGGAGCGACCAGAGTCGCTGCCGCAGCGGCTATGATGTGGTTGCTCCGACTAAGGATTTCTGCTGGAGGCTCACTACAGCTTCGCGGAGGTGAGACTTTCCCGAAGCGAAGTGTTGAATTCGACTGTCTTAGGGCCACATATAAAAGCCAAATTTGGTGTGAGCCGTCCACTGTGAAGAACTGAATGTGGCAACGCATGTGTAGCAGCAGCAAGCAACATGCCTCGTATGGCAGTTGAATATTAGCAGCAGCATCGTGCTGCTAAGTTGACAACCTTGGTATGTTGTGTTCGTAGTTCGTGTGCTTGGATAGACAAGAACAAATCCTGAATATCTCTCAATATACGACGAGTCCAGCTCGAAGATTCTCGGGCGAGCGCTCTCTATCTGCCATGGTTTGTCGAATGGACAGATTTTTATAATGGACGTGTCGGCAATCGTGTCGCTATCGTTGAGTTCAGGTGGATCCAATTAATTTCCATATTCTTGTAGAACTCTCTAGAGGCCATTGAAGGCTCCGACAGAAGCTGCACCCGAACAGCTCGTCGTTGTAAGGCATAAACGTTCAAAGAACGACGCTCGAAGAGTGTTGCAAAGTTGAGAAATTGTGAGTGCGCAAGATTCTCGCAAAACATGTCATGCAATGTGATGTTGTAAGTGAGCAAGATGCCATCTTGCTTCTTTTGGCTTAAATTATAAGCCTAAGTTCAAGTCACATGGCTGGGTCTATTCTATTCACATCGTTCTCTGCGTAGCTGTTGTTGTTGTTATCGCATTAATATCATGTCCGCTAAGTCGACCTTTCAAGCTGTCTTTGACAAGGCAGAGGAGACTACCATACCAGAGATGCAAAGTAAGGCCACTTACGAAGTGAATTATCATCCACCTCGCAATATTAGTTCAGTCAATGGGAGTACTCAAGTTGATAGTGGCATTATAGTGTGTCTTCTCGAATTCTTGAAGGAGTTGGTTCGGTTATGGTATGAATATAGCTGTAGGTTTTTACATCACACTGCCGAAGCACGGTTATCAAGTTGTTAATGAAGCAGATGAACTGAGTGCTATCAATACCGACACTCTAATGAAAGCTTTTCTACAAGATGGTCTCGTGAAAGAATGGCAACTGCAAGCTGGCGCTTCCCAGTTCGAAGAGACTCCGTGGGCCAAGTAGTAACTGCTCGTATGGTTCACCTTAGAGCTACTCTTTGTATTAGATTCACAGACGACAAAGATTCGTCCGTTGAAATTCTGTGCAAGAGGATTAACATGGTCATGCCCATTCCGAAGCTCCCGATGTACCCCTATCGCCTCAGCTATCAGTGATGCATTCATCTCTAGGTGTGCTGATGAGAGCCGAGTTATTGTGTACTACTGGCTGCGTTTGGAAGATGACGACGGTTCAATACGGCTCGAGAGTTTATCACAAAGTCTGGACGCCCCCTTTTGTAGTGCTATATGATGCCTATGATTTTTTGAACGTTTTTTTGTCAGGCACATATTTCACCAATGCTGAGCGAGCCGTCTTTCGTGATGCTAAAGATGAGAATGGGAAGGACTGTGTGATAATGTGACTCAATATTCACATCGGGTGGATCACTAGCACGTATTGTTTTTCAGGAAAAAGGAGTGTGGATGTAATTTCGTGAAATTTATGGTGATGAAATCTCAAGTTAGCAAGAATGTAATATATCCCTCATGACTTGACCATTTCGATTGTCTATTCTTCAGGTGGCGAGTTCGAGCGCTGAGGGGACGAAATTCCTCGAGCATGCTATAACGAAGATAACGCAGGCATAAGGTATGCAGAGACGCAGATTTATATTATCTCTAACATCGTTGATCGAACCATTATGTTGGTAGTAATTGCGTCGCTCCGCTGTAATCCGATTTCCGTGGTGATTTCTGTAAAGCTTGTTTGTTGCGTCTGCCGGAGGTTCTTGGGATGAGCTGCTGTGTGCAGTCGGATGGACATTGCGATATATTGGAGTTTCACCAGTCTTATGTGAAGTGGCGTAATACTCTATGAAAAAAAACGATATCTGCTAAATGCAGCAGTCGTGAAATATATTTTTTACTAGAGTTGTTCATATCACGGGTGAAACTCCTTCGCCTTACATAGTTAGATTCTTATAGATGTCGATAAGCCTATCATCAATTCCAGTAGACGACCCTTTTGATGGTGGTGATGTGCAGATTATAAAATTGGACAAAAAGCTCTCTGATGATCAGGTTCACAGCAACAGTCAACGCCGAACCCTCACAGTGCTCTCGGGGGCAAGAGTAGTTCTATGAAGAGCAACTTACAGGCTGGAATGACTCGTAGTGTGATTGCTAATGCTGGGAAAACTGTGGTAGTATAACGTCACTACTCAGAAGCTGAGGGTCTCTCATTATTTTCTATTTTAAATGATATTAAGTATATTATTTTTTGGAGTTTCACCCGTTTTACGTGAACTGGCGTAAAACTCCGTGAAAAACGCGATATTCACACTACGCAGTAGTCGTGGAATATGACTTTTTTCACTAGTGTTTTTTATATCACTAGGGTGAAACTCCATTATAGCACGTATATAATATAAATTATATCCATTATAGTGGAACTGCTAGCAACGCATTTATTGGTCATTTCAGTTGAGCGGTGCTCGCGGTGTTGGCAACTACGTCGTCCACAATCCCATGCGCATCAAGGTACGTCCCGTGGCACATACGCGTTGGTCATCGGTTATTCTATTCATAGATCTTCTCGTTCGTGGGGTCTCTGGCGGTCTTGGCGATCTCGATAGTCTCGTTCCTCAATGTCTTCAATATTGCATCACCAGCTCTATATGTTATTAATGTGTAATATGAAGGGAGTTCAGAGAGGAGTGGTATGAGTTGCTCGTGCAGGTATATGATGATATTTGCCTTTGTGCTGGCCGTGGCTGAGTCCAACACCTCGTGGCCTGGCGTAACCATCTCTCTGTGAGCAATTGCTAACATCAAGTTGTTTGTAGGTGAAAAAGTTGCAGAATATCATATTTGAACAATTTGGATTTTTGAAGAACAATTTGGGTCGTGGAATATTCCTGGTGAGTTTTTAATCTCATTAATACACAATGGAGTTTCACCCGTCTTACGTGAAGTGGCGTGATTTCCACGAGATGCAGTAGTCGTGAAATATGTTTTTGTTCTTCCGGGTTAAACAACAGTATATTGATAGAGTAATTTTTGTCATGTGTAAACAGCATTATGATCAGTCTACGCGCTTGTCCCTGGTTGCTCGCCACAGCTTTTCCCCTTCAGATTTTCATGGGAATGTTGTGGATTTCCTCATGGACGTTTTGGTTAGGATTCGTTGGCCTGTAAGCTAACAGGAATCCGCTTCGCTCCGCTGTTATTATTTTTCGCTAGGTATCTCTGCTGTGTCGGAGTCGGGTACATTGTCATTCACTTCTTACACCATGCCAGCGAGGAGAGTTCGCAGCATGTGACCTTCGATATGGAGGACTCCCCAACTGTTAGAGTTTGATAACGACATTCAACAACAACAGCAGTTCGCAGCGAAATTCTCGCTCGGTTCAACTCAGCACAATTGCGCTTCCTGATCACACATTTTGGCTTTGAGTTGGACGCTAAATGAAGGCATCACAACAGTAGGTGTATTGAGCAGTATTGGAATATATGTTCGCTTTCCTCAACTGAGCTCAAGAGTTTTCTTACTAGTTATAGGAGTTTATTTACGATTTATGTGCAGAAACCAATCGAGACTTCTCATATTGACTACCACACATGAAGTTGACCAGCACTGCTATTGACCAGCAGTTTGTTTGTGAATTTTCTATGCATTGTTCTTATTTGCTGTCAGTGGTTCTCCTTCTCATTTGGTGTTGTCAAGACGCTTTTGCAGAATGTGTACGCAAAGTTTCACCGAATTGTCAAATTCTATACTCTTGCTTTCCCTCAGACTCCTTCAGTGCGGCCATCAGAACAGTGTAGTGGTAACGGTCAGTGCGTGCGAGCTTCAGGCAAGTCGCTCCCCTCATTTTGAGAGATCCAGTGAGTTCATCGCGCAGTGTCCGCCGAGACTTCTGAACATGATGTATCGGAAGCATCATCATCAGCATTCACTTGCCGATGCTACGATGGTTTTTACGGTATCAATTGCGAACACCTGGATGAGCAAGCAGCCAAACTCGCAGGGGAGAGCGACGGGTGAGTGAATGACGATGAATGAAGTCCTTTCTGTTGAGGATGGACATCAGGTATAGAGTCGTGCGTCGGACAACTATCATTCACCATCGATCTCCTTATGTAAGCTATGCTCATCCATTGGCCATAGCGCAACGAATAAATTAGAAAAGTGTCCGTAGTTTTGGGTATATTTCATGGCGATCATGAGCATCCGAAACGGTATGTAGGCGCGATCGCCATGGCCATGTTACTCACAGAATATATGTGTATCACCTTGTGTATGACACACAGTTGATCATTGAAGTCGAGGTTCTTTAGGCACAACCTGGATACGTGCCCGGGGTAATGCCCATGCCAGTGGTCATTCCAGCTCCCGTAGCCCCAGCACCAGTCATAGTGATACTCAGCAACTTTCCTTCGGTGGAAAATTGTTGGTCGTTCGCAGATTGATGATCCCTACCATTCGGGCACGGTGGTTTACACTCACAGTGGCATCTCCTGGGTTCCCATTTTAATAACGTCCTTCATCGCGGTGAGTTATTCTCCCCTATCAGGATGCTATAGATGAGCACTCTCCTGTGCAGATAGCCGTCGTTATTGCCATCATTGTCTGCTGTTGTGCGGCTAACAATTCACAGGTATTGTGGAATGGTCCGATACGGCGTGAGATACTGATGCCTTCTTAGACTACGACCAGCGAGACTGTGGTGTATTCGAACTCCGATGGCTACCAGCGTCCTTTACTGGCAGACGAAGGAACCACTGTCACCGTAACTTGCCGTCTTGGGCTCTCTCACGTAACTGGTTGTTGTGTCAGGTGATCGAGGAAACTTATGATGACGGTAAAGGCCCTCAGACGCAACAACAGCAGCAGTCTAACGTGGTGAGCTCTCGACCACGACCTGAACGAGCACTGAGCTCCTCGTCCTGCTTAGGCCTATCCGACGCAAGTAACTGCACCGAGTGGGCAAGTCATTTACCAACGACCTGCAGATTCTACCGCTCGTCAACCGACTCAATATGTGGGTAATCAAAGTGGCGCGCCTCCAATGTATCAGAATGGACTACATCCACAGAATCAGGTGGAAAGGAGTTGCGGTCAAAACTTGCTAGAGTTCGTGTTGTCCAGGGTGCTTCGATGACTCAGCAAGCTCCTGCATATCCCCAGCCGACGGCCCCGCCTGCTTACAATCCGGAATTGGCTCGACAGTGAGCGGAAATCGATACCATTACTTTCGAAATAGCGTGATATTTGCCGTTTCATTCACCGTTTCAATGAACTCTGTGGGATTGCGTTCGACTGGAACACCTCCAACGAGAAAGATTAACAATGCATAGCCGAGGAAGGCAATGGCTGTAACTTGATCGTGACAAATTGTCTTTCGTCGAACTCGGGGTCGAGCGGCGGTCGGAGGACCCATAAATCGACTAGTCGTTGGTGAGATGACTGCAGTAGCCAGACTACTCCTTGATTCCTGGTTTTGTTGAGCTCACTGGATTTGGGAGCTTGGCTGAGAGGTGGTGGGGTAATGTACAGTTCACGTTGCACCTCGAGGGATGCAGTATTTGATAAAAGGCAATTCTGGCAACTGAGTTCAGTGGGGTTGAGCTCATGCGCAGATCCGATATACAGCGTAACTGCACTACTGTTTATCATCGAATAAGTCACAACGGACACACAACTATTGCATAGTTACTATTCATCATCGTCGTAGAAGCAAACGCAACATGGCGAATGAGGATTGATAGCTGGCGATAGATTGCCAATCACGAGCAAGCAGGCCCAATAGTAGGGAATGTGGCTTTTATGATAGACGCCGATAGCCCCAGGCTGATTTCAGCTCTGATGGCCAGACAAAGGAGAGCCATGGTCAAACGCATGAGCTTGTTTTCGAGACTAAACCTGGTTGTGGTCCTGACGCAACTCTCCTGATACGACTGACTTCCCCCAGCTGTATTTGCCGTGTGGATGTGTACTCTGCACCTCTTGCGTGATGGAACGCGACCTCCTATGATACACTGTGCTGTCGCCGTCCGTCTACTATGATACACTCGAAGCTCTGAGCAGCAGAGACCTTCATTGCCTATGCTACAGCGTTGATAACCTTATTCAGCAGTTCGAGAGGCTTGGCTGTGAATAATAGAGATGCCCCACTCGGAGTCCACGGTCGAATTTCGTACATGTCTCTGCGTGACACTGGACGAACATCATCTGAGGACCATTCAGCATCATGACGAGTCGTCCTTGACGAGTTCCTGGTGGTGATTCCCACTTGGGTTGTAGAAGGAAAATAGCTTCAAGTTTCGTTTCCAAGTTTCTGTTCGCGTCCCGATTGTATAGGTTTGCTAGTATTGCTCGTTCGTGTTTCATGTACAGACGTGCACGGTGTGCTAGTTCCAACAGAGGGCACGGGCTAATACGTGTGATGGTTCGAAGCAAAGCCAAAGACGAGCATCATAGCACAGATAAGAACCCCACGCTCTCTGAAGGACTACGGGTGAAGGGAGCCCTCGAATCCAGCAGAGTTGTCGACTCGCCACTGCCAGTGGCCCACTGGCGAGTCGTCAGAAATCAGGCGTACTCTATCTGCACGTACACAGAGGACTCAACAATTGGCGATGTTCCATTATATCTAGGGTGTGCGCGTCCATTGCAATCTCCGGTGCGCGGGGAGTCCCCAAACTCTATATCTTTCAAATGACTAGGGAGTGGAATCGCAAACCTCTCGTGCACGAATGAGGTTGAAATCCATAGTGCAAATGTACGAGCACTGAAATCTCTCCATTCCAGAGACCACAGATATCCCGAGCATGTTCTCCATCTCAAAACTTCCCTCACAAACTCGAATAACAACTCAAATGCCCCGATGGTCAAAAACTCTAACAAGTTCATCTCATACGTGCAATTGTGGCGTCGAGCTCACTCTTCTCTTCTACTTCTATCATGCTACGTAATCGAGTTACACTATCATAAGCATTTGCCGAATACGATGTGCTCTACAGCAATGCTCTGAACTGGCTCCCTTTAAGCCTTGATACGCTTCACTCGACAGTATCTTCAACGAGTCTTCCAACGATGTCCACGATACGAGGACCGCTAATTCACTTACAAGTTAGTATTTCCCTTGGTGACGAAATCATACAACACTCGTGTCCAGGAGTCATAGCTCGGCATGTCGTACCTGTTCTGTTCAGCTCACGAACAAACTTCTGCTTGTTACGGCACAGTGTTGAAATAATGTTCATTTTCCTCGGCTGAGTTCAGGAGTTTTCTTACGGATTATGCAAACTTACAAACGAATTCGAGTAGGAACGTAAGGAAACCAATAGGAATGCAGCTAAATTGCCTCGAAGTTTCCATTTTGCCATCAACACGTGTAGTTGACTATGTGCATATTTTCCCCTACACTGATACTGCAGATCCAATGACAGTCGCTTACCATTCAGGTGCCAACGCCTTGACCTTCGGGAGATTACGACCAGCCACAGTAGGGAAGTCATGATGTTCATTGTGATACCTGAGACAATGCGCTTTACGGCTATTTCCGAGAGTGCAACCTACCCAACGTTATACGCAAGGAGATTCAGAGGACCGTAGTAACTGAACGTCTCTTGGCCGTAGACAGCCTCCAAATGCTCGGCGATAAAGTGGCCCGACATTGGATGGAGACCCAAGCCGAAGAAGCTTCCCCAGAGCAGGTAGAAGAATGACTTCAAGCCCAGGAACTTGAGCACCACTATATCGAATGTAAGCTGCACCAGCCAATTGATGGCTTCGTAGTTGACCATAGGCAAGGGACGAATAACCATAGGACGCAGGCCATAGAATACCGGTTGGAAGAGTGCCCAAGTAAAGCGGCCCGGAACCGAACGGAAGAACTTAGCCTCCGCATGAGTCGGGATATCTACATCGATCTTGTCAACGCCCTGAGAACATCCGAGTTTTATCTGATGATCACTACTTGAGAATAAGAGTCGGGACACTCCAACATCTCTCACGAGTAGACTCAAATTACGCGAAAAACACGGCATATCACGCGTACAACAAGCTGGTCACAACAAATAACAAAATGAGAGGCATTTCTATAACAACGCTCCGCTCCACTTGTATAGATAAAGTTGCATGCACGTATCACCTGTGACGAGTGATGTTCGAGATGGTATCTTCGGAAAGTAGCTGCAGAGGCGACACCAGTCGGCAGATTACAGAAGATGCTGAACGGAAAGAGGCAGCTACGGGAAACAGCTCACGAGCTATATTGTCTGATGATATAGTTCCCTCCTTACGAGAAAACCTTGTTCAACATCTTCGACTTGAAGAAGAGATCATGAGATAGCTCATGCATTGCAAGTACTAAGGAGTGATTCATCGTTCCGGACACAATCTGAGCATGATAGTCTTGCCAAATGTTCAGCGCACACTACTCGCAGTCGCACGAGCTACTACACGCTAAACTTACATATGTCACTATCAAAAGGCTCGGCCAGGACCAATCCCTGACTATGTAGCACGTGAATAGCTGGACGAGTACTGTTGCCGTACAAAAGACTGCTGCCAGTGGATCGGGACCTTGCACTTTCAATATTTCCGGATGCCTAAGGGGTTTCACCAAGCACTCGGGTCATCACCAGATATCATCCATGCTCACGCCTTCAAAATCTTTTTCCTCCTTATCTTGTGTAGCTCCGGACTCTGAGACCAATGAAAATCCGAAGGTGCGCATTTGCGCTGTATATCGTCAGCATGGGCCGAGACGTCTCTGACAGGTTCTGACAAGCAAGAACAAGCATACAACGAACCGAGGCGTGAATAATTCTCACTGCATTCTGACTCTTCCAGCACGTCATAATGTACCAACCGGTTCATCGCCTTCGTCGGGGTTCTGTCGCCGTTGTCAGTTCTCCCATTCACCTCCGACGGCGTACTAACGAGCCCATCGACAGTTTTGGATTCCTCCTTCATTGAGTGGGTCATAGAATTATTATTCAATTGGAAGCACCTCAAGAGACTGCGGAAATGGAAATGGCCAAGCTGTACTGATTGTATCTTCTCATGAGGCCTCACATACTTCGCGGCTAGTTTCACACTCACGGTAATTTCTATTGGTGGGGCAGCTATGCCACCCCAAGATATGCCTTAAAATAACCAATTTTTCCGAGCGGGGCAGCTATGCCACCCCAAGATATGCCTCGAAACAACCGATTCCTCCGAGCGGGGCCACTATGCCACCCCAATATATGCCTTAAAATAACCAATTCCTCCGTGCGGGGCAACCACGCCGCCCTGAGATATGCTTCAATATAACCAATTCCTCCGAGCGGGGCAGCTATGCCTCCCAAAGATATGCCTCGAAATAGCCAATTCCTCCGAGCGGGGCCACTATGCCACCCCAAGATATGCCTTGAAACAACCAATTCCTCCGATCGAGGGAGTTATGCCACCCCAAGATATGCTTTAATATAACCAATTCCTCTGAGCGGGGCAGCTATGCCACCCCAAGCTATGCCTTAATACGAGCAAATCCGCACTGTATAACGAAAAGACTACTGCAATGTGTTCAGTCATACGCATGACGATTCGAAGGATCAACAGCTCGATACAGCCCTCCCCCCACCGCGCGTGATGATCAACTCGACACTTTAATGAGTCAACTTGACTCATACAAATTTGACACTTATAACTGACCGCCACTCCGAGATGAGCCCATCTTCCCTAGAGAGAGCCAACGCCTTGAGCAACTTCATGCGCAGTACGTTCAATCCAGAACGGAACGGGAACAACTGGCCCTAGTCATACCCATCATAAACGGGATCAATATGAACCATAGTATCGGGTTCCATATCATCTAAACCATCATCACCGATGATGTTATCGTCGACAATATGCTCGAAGGTATCATCGTTAGTAATCCCATCGTGGATCATATCCTCGAAAACATCGTCAGAGGCAATCTCATCGTGGCCCATTTCTTCGAAAAAGTCCTCATGGGCAATCTCGTCGGGGCCTATTTCCTCGAAAATGTCATCATAAGCAAACTCATCGGGGCCTATTTCCTCGAAAATGTCATCATAAGCAATCTCATCGGGGCCCATTTCTTCGAAAAAGTCCTCATGGGCAATCTCGTCGGGGCCTATTTCCTCGAAAATGTCATCATAAGCAAACTCATCGGGGCCTATTTCCTCGAAAATGTCATCATAAGCAATCTCATCGGGGCCCATTTCTTCGAAAAAGTCCTCATGGGCAATCTCGTCGGGGCCTATTTCCTCGAAAATGTCATCATAAGCAATCTCATCGGGGCCTATTTCCTCGAAAATGTCATCATAAACAATCTCATCGGGGCCCATTTCCTCGAAAATGTCATCATAGCCATCGTAGTCATGAATCATATCCTCAAATACATCACCATAGACCATAGCATGAAAGTTATGCCCAAAAGTCCCACCCGTGATTTTCTGCGGTGGGATGAATCCATGGTTTCGCGTCTTTTCGCCGCTACGACTGAGGTTCATTATCCTCACAACTGTTTCATTCATCTGCCCCTCTTGCTCTCTCCATAGTGTTACTGATACCCGCCAATCACTAGAAGCCGCAACAGAGATCACGCGAGTCGCAAGGCCCACACAATCACACAGCGGGACCTCGCCGCGAAAGATCTCATAAACACAGAAACTGCGTCCCCATGTATCCCCGAATATTCCCGTCACAACAGTACCATTCGTCCGTGGAAGGAACCGACAGCAACAGAAGGTCGGAACTCTAGCCTCGAAAACAGACCCATCGTGGCGCCAAATACCGAGGTGGCCCAGACGAGGAACAAACAGCACATGAGTGACCTTATCCTTCATCACCAATACATCTTGTACAACATCGCTGGCCTCGTTCTCACTGAATCTCTGCAGCAAACGACTACCAATCAGGGGCAGATTCCCGACCAACTTAATGGAAGAGTCAGGGGATACCATATAAAGCTTAGTATCCTTCTCTAGTAGCAGAAAGATACGTCCATCCGCCAACTTCAGCTCCCTTATCGACCTAGGCATAACGATTGACGACAACAACTCGTATCTACCACTGCTGACCAAGCCGTGCCGGCGTAGCACGTTTCGTGACTCGGACATAACGTAGTACACATCTTTTCCGAGAGCCACGGCCATGCTGATGTTACTTTCAGCTTCAAATACAACCTCTCCGGTAGTTGTAAGTGACTGACCTGAAGCCACTCCCGTCCCAAGTTCCATCCGGACCACCTTCCTTGCATCCTCCTCCCAAACACCAAAAATACCGTCCGTTGATTCAGAGACGAATGACGAAGGGAAAGGCTTGAACTTCTCCGGCAGCCTGAAAGCTTCCTGGGCGCATTTGTCTGGAGGATTGATGGTTATTGGAATAATGTGGGCCCATATTAGATCCTCTAAACACTCGGGAAGGTTGCCCATACGGCTCTCTATCAGTTGCGTACGCAGAGCCGCCAAATGAGACCTAGAGATATCTTCTACCATTCTAGCAGACACTCAGGCGGCGCAGGACAACTTATAAAGATATAGAACAATTCCCTGGGTAGAGAATGTGAGCTTAGACCCATATAAAAGCACTAAGCAAGCACCGCAGGACTCCTCCAGAACAATAGCAAAAAGACTAATAACACCATTCACATATACACAGAGACTTCTGCTGAAGAGCATGTGCATAGACACATAGGCTGAGCATATACTTGCAATTCATTTGAGCTTGAGGGAATCCGCTAACGCCCAGCGATATCCCCAGTGGATCAATCCGGAGATGAAATGAAGCCCACCCCTGCGTCCACACAGTACATCTACATGAGCGGCTAGCACCACCAAAACAGTGAATACGTTGTGTTCGGCACATACGTTCAGCACCGATGCTGTTAAAATTCCAAGACGATCCACTTGATCTACAGAGTT